>NC_031989.1:94601387-94827627 GCF_001879085.1 Nicotiana attenuata | reverse complement strand
GAAGCCATTGGATTAGAAGAGACTTGACTGAAGCATCAGCTCAGGTCAAAATGGCACCAACAGTAGGAACATGTGATGGAACAGGTTCTTCCATACAGGGCAACCTGATAGGGGGAAGAAATCAAAGTGGAATAGAAATAAATTCCTTGAAGGAACCTGTTCATGATCCTGTTCTTCAGCAAATGGCAGAAACATCTAGTGGAAGCCAGTTGGTTGTGAAACCTCACAAGTATCAAAGTTCTCATCCCATTGAGAACATTCTCACTGATCCAACATCTGGAGTTAAAACCAGATCACAATTAAAGAATCTGTGTGCTTTTGATGCTTTTCTATCTATCATTGAACCTAAAAATGTTGTTGAGGCTTTGCAGGATGCAGATTGGGTAAATGCAATGCAGGATCAGCTTAACAAGTTTGAAAGGAGTCAAGTTTGGCACCTAGTACCAAGACCCAAGGACAGATCAATCATTGGTACAAAATGGGTCTTCAGGAACAAACTTGATAAAGAAGGAACAGTTACAAGGAACAAGGCAAGATTAGTGGTCCAAGGTTACAGCCAGGAGGAGGACATAGACTATGATGAGACTTTTGCTCCAGTTGCAAGACTAGAGGCAATCAGACTTCTCATAGCCTTTGCAGCACATATGGAATTCACTCTTCATCAAATGGATGTCAAAAGTGCCTTCCTAAATGGCTACCTAAAAGAAGAACTGTTTGTGAAACAACCTCCAAGGTTTGAAAGTAAGGAATGTCTTGAGCATGTGTACAAGCTGGACAAGGCTCTCTATGGACTCAAGCAGGCCCCAAGAGCATGGTATGAACGACTGTCAAAATTCCTGCTGGAGCATGGTTACAAGAGAGGTAAAATAGATAGTACCTTATTCTTAAGGGAAAAAGGTAAGGATCTCCTTGTTGTGCAAATTTATGTTGATGACATAATCTTTGGGGCCACCACTGACAAGCTATGTAAGGACTTTGCAAAATTAATGGGGAGTGAGTTTGAAATGAGCATGATGGGTGAGCTTAATTTCTTCTTAGGCTTACAGATCAAACAAAGTCAAAATAGAACCATGATCCATTAGCAGAAGTATACAAAAGAGCTAATCAAAAAGTTTAAAATGGAGGAATCTAAAGAAATAGACACACCCGTTGCAACTGCCACTAAATTAGATGTTGATGAACCTGGTTCATCAGTTGATCAAAAGTTGTATAGGTGTATGATTGGTTCACTCTTGTATCTCACTGCTAGCAGACCTGACATTGTTTTCAGTGTAGGACTTTGTGCTCGTTTTCAGGAAAATCCAAAAGAGTCTCACTTGACTGCAGTCAAGAGGATACTGAGATATCTAAAAGGAACCACTGATCTGTGCCTTTGGTATCCTAAAGGTAGTAATTTTGATCTAGTAGGTTATGCTGATGCTGATTATGCAGGTTTCCTAGTGGATAGAAAGAGCACCTCAGGTATGGAACACTTCCTTGGTTCATGTCTTGTGTCATGGGCTACCAAAAAGCAAAACTTTGTGGCCCTATCTACTGCTGAAGCTGAGTATGTTGCTGCTGCTTCTTGTTGTGCTCAATTACTATGGATCAAACAACAGCTGGTAGATTTTGGAATTGAATTGGGATGTATTCCAATATTCTATGATAACTCTAGTGCTATAAGTATGACAAAGAACCCCGTTCATCATAAGAGGACTAAGCACATAGATGTTAGACACCACTTCTTAAGAGATAACTATGAGAAAGGATTGATTCCAATAGAATTCTGTGCTACTGATAAACAAATAGCTGACATCTTTACAAAAGCACCGAGTTGAGAAAACTTTGAGAGGAAGAGGTTGGAATTAGGGATGATTAAGATCACCTAATAGGTCCAGTTCAAAATGCACAATGAAAAAAAAATTAAAAAAAAATTTGGTTTGGAGTTCTAACTATTGTGTAAATATTTCGATCAATTCTTACTCAGTTTCATACTTTAATAAGTATACTCCTGTGACATGTGTATATATGACTCACTGATCTCTTACAAAGTTTTTATTATGACATTTGAGGCATGTTCAAGAGAGTTCTACTTGAAGAACCTGATTCATCAGTATATGCTTATGAGAAAGTTCAGGTATGTTTTCTATACGTTGCACAATTAGAAAGATTAATTTTTCAATCATGAGCAGAAGTCCTACATTCATCAAACACCCAGAAATTCTATCCGTTGAGCATTGAACCAGTTTCATTCTCCTAGAACTCTAAAGAAAATGGGATTTTCGCCTAAAATCTAGCGTCGCCTATTAACCACTAAGAGACCGGAATTCTAAAGTGATTAGACTTCTAATTGACACCTGCAAAAAGCTGCCGCTACTGCAATTACTTCTAATCATCTTTAAATACTAACCACACCCTTCTTCATTATTTCATAACCGTCAAAAATTCTCTCTAGTTCCGATTGTCTTTTTCTCTCCCAAATTTCCAAATCTTCTCCAGAAATAATTCACCATGACTAATCCCCAAGATAATCCTGGAACTCCACCACCAGTATCCCCTTCTAATACATCCTCATCTACACCCCCTAGTGAAACCCCAAAACCAAGGTTCCGCCGGTAGAAAATGTTTGCTAGAAAAACTGTAGCTTCTGGTTCTTTGAGAAAAGCTCTAAATGAGAAATTGAGGGCTAGCCAGAAGAAGGAAAGTTCTGCTAAAGAATCTGACTCCAGCTCTGAGTCTGAAGCTTTTATCTCTGCCAGCGAAGGTGAAGAACATGGTTCCTCTGACACTGACAAAAATCAAGAAACCCCTGGTGAGGTAAATACTTGTTTGGTATTCTCTGATGTAGTTGAAAAGGTTGAAAATAGGTTTGTCTTGGTTGGTCCTGTCAAGGATGTACAGGGTGCTGATTCTAGTAGAAGAGGAGGTAAAAAGAAAGAAAACGATAGAGAGGGAGACAGTGGTAATGTGAGGGGAAATAAGAAAGAAAAATATTGGCTATCTGTGGGAATGTTGAAGAGAGTGGTAACAACTCAGGGGGAAATAGTTCTGGGGAGGCGGCTGAAGGGCTAGTAAATTTAAGCAAGCATCAAGATGAACCTGGTGCATCTGCTGAGGAAACTTTGGCAGAACTTCTAAAGAAGGTTGGGGCCAGTTATGATCCAAAGAAGCGCAAGGCTTCCACACAAAAGGCTCCAACTGCTTCCAATCCAACAAAGAAAAGTAAAGTGTCATCTCCAAAGCCTACTGTCCCTTCAGTACCAAAGGGAAGAGCTACTAGAAGCAAGGTGAAGCAAAGTGAAGCAGAATTGCAGAAAGCTCTGGAAGAGAGCAGGAAGAAAAATAGGGAAAAAGGAAAGGCTAAGGTTGTGGAGAGTGTTGTGATTGCAGAAGAAGAAGAAGAGGAGACAGACCTGGTCCACCAGGAAAGAGGAACAACTGAAGAGGTTCCCACACCCAAACCAAAAAGGTCCAAAACTTCTTCCAAGAAGTCGTCCTCTGTACCTGTACCTGCTGAATCTTCTTTAGCCAAAAGAACTAGGTCTGCTATGAAGGGTAAACAAAAGAAAATTGTTAAAGAAGATGTAGAGCGGAGTGGTGGTGAAGAAGAGGAGGAATCTGAGAAAGATCAAGATAGGTTTGCCATCTTTGGCAGGAGAAAAATTTTGAAAGGCAGGTTGTTGAAAGACCTGGATGAGCCAGGAACGAGAAGATTGGTGGATACCCTAGCTGCACAAGGGTGGAAGGACATGGTCCTTGAAATGGATGGGAGGCTGGCCAGGAAGGAGCTGATATAGTTTATGGCCAATACCACTATGAAAAATGGGGTAGTCTCCAGCATGGTGAAGGGTGTAAAAGTAGAGTTTGATGCTGGGTGAGATTCTGGACATACCAAGTGAAGGGTATGATGACTATACAAGGCAGAGGTGGCGATGTCTGGAATCTCTCCCCACTGCTCTCCAAATCACTAGGAATTTTTGTGATGCTGCTACTGCTGAAGATGTACCTGAAGCCGAATTTGTGCAGAAAAGTGAGATGAAACCTGAGCACAAGGTGTTGTTTGAATTTGTTAACAAATGCATGCTGCCTAGATAGGAGAGGAGGCATACTGCCAACTATATGGACCTAGTGCTTATGGAATGCCTTGTGAGGGGACTGCAGATAAATTGGCTTGCTTTCATTGTCAAACTATTAGATAGGGTCATTAATGGCTCCAAGGCACATGCAACTCCATATGGGTTCATACTGACTACTGTGCTGGACAGGCTTAGGGTGCCTTTGAAGAAATGGGAGATGACATCAAGCAAGGAGCATTTTGGTGTTAAGACCTTATTGGCTTGTGACTATCCTGTCAATGCCACCCCAGTTGAACCTGGTTCATCTCTGAAGACACCAGTGAACAGCAAGGTTAGGGCTTTGGTTCAAGAGTGTGGGACTAAGGATGCTGAAATTGCTAGGCTTCAGGCTCGTGTTGCTGATTTGGAAGCTGAAAGAGATGGCCTTCGAGCTGATCTAGCAAAAGAAAAGGAGAAAAGTGAAGGAATGCTTCAGAATATGCTCAACCTTCTCCAAACCCAGCCCTCTAGTTCCTCCAAGCCTTAGGTCCTCCAGTTCTTGTTTTTGAACCTATGTAGGACCCCCAGTGACCCAGATTCGGGACTTTTTCTGTTTTTGTTGCTCATGTTTGGAAGTTTTTCTTTCTCTTTGTGGTCTGTTTGTGGAAACATATCCTAGTCAATGACAATTTGCCTTTTCTCTTGTTCAATGAAGATTCTGATCTTAATAGTTAATTTTGTTTGTTGGTTGTTGATTAATTGAACCATGTTTTCACTTGCAGTTGCCCCAGTGGCTATGAGTAATTATTAACATATGGCACAATATTTGAAACTTTTGGATGATGCCAAAATGGGGATGAGATATCGTGCTTTACTTGTTATTCTGAATAATGTGATATTTATAACCTGATTAAACCTGGTCCTTGATGATAAGTTAAAATTTCTAAGTTAAAGTGTTGATGATTAAGCCGAGTTCCACAAGTTCTCTGATCAGTAAAAGCACAGAGTTTGTCATCATCAAAAAGGGGAAATTTGTTGGCCCAAGTTCAGGTGAAGTTTTGAAGAATGACAAATGAACTGAGTCATGGACCAGGTCCATCATGTGAGACACAGTGTTTATCAACCTATACATGTGAGATACACGTGAAGGAGATAAGTCTCAATGATAAAGCAGCAATATCTCCTTAATTGATCGAAAAGGTTGCATATTGGATGAGGAAAGAAAGTATCCTCATGGGAAGAGGACACAATCCGGATAAAGGATATGGTTGGAGTTTGTATTGTTCTAGGACTCAAATTCGACAAAGGATCAGCAATTGAGTCTCAATCAAACTCTGATTACTAACTCATTAAATAACTGTGATTGTTCTCTTTTACAGGTATTGCACAAACGCAGTAGTGAAACTAAATTGAGAGCAAAAGAGCGAGGCAATTTTGCAAGCAATTTATGTGAGATTCAAGTGTGCATTCCTGAAGCTACTTGGACAAGATAGAAGAACCAATTCCATTGTGTTTATTCTTATTCTAGTTCAATTGTAGTAGGTGGTTTAAAGTTGTACCTTTCCAGCTTTTGTAGAAGCAATTGTAATAGGTACTTTGAGTATTCAAGTTATAGGCTAACTTGAAGGTGTCGCACCAGTTGATGCTGTGTGCCACACTGGGATTAGAGTTTAATCCTTAGGTTTACAAGAGTTTTGTATATGCTGTTTTGGCTCAGTGATTTTAGTGGAAGTTTGGGAAAATCCTACTGAGTAGTAGGTCGTGGTTTTTTCACCTTTTGAGCCAGGTGTTTTCCACGTAAAAATCTCTGTGTTCTTTATTTTATGCACTCTTAATTCCGCAAACAGTACTAGTAAGTACACCTAGAAGAACCAGGTTCTTCTAGAGCGAAAATTGGGTGCCACACAAATCACCCCCCTCTTGTGTGGTATTGACGTTTAGAGCATCAATCTTCACTCTAGTGATCAAACTCTCGTCCGAAAATATCTAGGAAATCTACCTTCCCTCCTGGAGATCCAACCCAATTACAAGATCATAGAAGCTGCCACAATGTTTTGGGATTGTGAAAGGGCTGTGTTCCGCTTTGGGGTCATCGAAATGACACCCTTGCTAGAGGAAATAGGAGGATTGGCCGGTTTGGTGTGGGAAACTCCGGGTTTGCTAATGCTTGAGAACCGCAAAGGTAGGGGCTTCCATAAAATGATGGGTTTGAAGAAGAATCCAGAGTTAACATGCTTGAAGTATTCATACATTGCTTTTGATTACTTGTATGAAAGGTACGGTCACAGCAAATCTTACCGTACCTACTCCAGCGAATTTGCCATCACATCTTTGTGACACATCCATCGCAGAGTTTTCATCTTCATGTTCTGTTTCCTGGGGCTGGTCGTGTTTCCAATGAAGAAAGCAAGGATCCACACCAGGCTGGCTATGTTAACCAAAAACCTAATGGAAGGGATTGATGGGCAGGCGTTCAGCATTGTACCCATGATTATTGCAGACATATACCGAGCTTTAGAGAAGTGTCAGCGAGGAGCAAAACACTTTGAAGGTTGCAATCTATTACTCCAACTCTGGCTCATGGAACATCTCCAGAGAGGCGAATATCGACAAGAGATCCGGCGTAGGGACTAGGATGATCACATCGCTTTCCATCACCCAAAGCGAATGAATTACATCCCCGATATGTTTGCTCAGCCGGAGGATGCTAAAGGATGGGTCAAACTGTTTGATAATTTGACCGAGGAGCAAATTCAGTGGATGTTCGAATGGTTTCCAACGGAGGAATTCATTGCCCGATCAAGAGACGCACCTTTTCTGATATTGATCGGTCTCAGGGGGACATACCCTTACGTCCTGCTTCGGGTAATGAGGCAAGCTGGTAGGAAGCAGGTTATACCCAGGGTCGACAAGATGAGTCATTTCCGAGCTCACTTCCAAGGGGATGATAGTCCTTACAAGTGCCAAGCACATCATATGTGGCACTACAAGATCATAATGGGAAGAGATACCATCGATCCAGACAGGTATCATACTGGTTGTGCTCCTTTCTACTCGGGTTGGTTGGAAGACAGCCATGATGGTCTGGGCCAGCCATGGTTTGCTCAAGATCACAGGGTTATAGATGAAAGGGCCGAGGCATAGGTCAAATACAACCAATTACGCAAGAGAATCCGGGAGTGCGAAAGCGAGCACCACGAGATACAAGAATCTAGCCAGAAGTTAATTGAGGAATGGAAGTACATGGCTGTCAGCGCTAACAAGCGACTGGGATACTCTGAGCAAGGCATAGTGGAGTTAGAAAGAAAGTTTCTCAAGAGGGTCGAAGACTGCCAAAATGCTGAGGGAACCGAAGGAGGATATTTGACTAGGGCTTACCTATTGCTGGGACTTTGCGAGTTGGGGAAGCTGTTCGATGGAGCAGAGGATGCCGAATCTGGGGAGGGTCCTTCTGGGACCAAATAAATAGGAGTTTATCTTTCCTCTTTATAAAATATAATAAGGCCAATGGCCATTAGTGATTTTATTTCTTGCTTATTTAGTGTCGTTTTAGGATTCGTCTATTTTTATCAATAAAATGAAGCATTTAGCATTCTAATTTCTCCAAATCAACTTGTCGCTAGGCCTACCTCGGGCACACAGAGGTCCCCAAATTAGGACACGATTTACATTCCCGCACTACGTGTTTAAATATTGCAATACTTCCTATAATCCTCACTAACTTGGTTACCTTTTTGTTTTATTTTTGTTGTTTTGTTATTCCCCTCCCCAAAGGTTAGTTCGTGCACTCTGGCAACATCATCCTATTCCACGAGATCTAGGGGCCCTCCACCCACTCCTCCTCTTAGTCCTATCAAAAACAAGAAGAAAGGCAAGATGGAAGATTTGAACAACGTTAGAAAGGAGAATTCATCTGAACGGGTAGAGGCCACTAATGGTCATGGTACTCAAGTTCCTAAGGAAAATGTATCCCAGCTTGAACAGAAATTGCTAAAGTTCCAGGAAGAGCTCGACCAGGTTCGGAATCTGGCAAGTTTGTCATTCTCACTCAGCACCCCAAATATCACCTTTCCCAATACTCAAAACCCTACACCACCCCAAAAACAACCCGAAGCAACAAAATCATCCCGCTCCTCATAATGTTCCACCAAAGACCCAATGCAACACTTGCCATACCACAAACAACACCCCGTTGCTCCTCCCAGAACTCCAAAACCCCACAAATGACCACTTCCACACCCACCATAACACCCCCATCTACGTGGAGAACATGCCACTCACCACCCAACCCATCTCAGGCACACCCAAGTTCGATGATAAAGATTTGCTCATCAAGAACGTGGCTGAAGAACTTAAGAAATTGACTAGCCGGATCTAGGGCATTGAAGGAGACAAGGGAATTGAAGTGTTGAATTATGAAGATCTCTGTATACAGCCCGATGTCGAACTGCCCGAGGGGTACAAACCTCCAAAGTTCGAGATGTTTGACGGTACAGGTGATCCAAGGGTCCATTTGAGGACGTATTGTGACAAGCTGGTTGGGGTAGGGAAAGATGAGAGAATCCGCATGAAGCTGTTCATGAGGAGCCTAAAAGGAGATGCGCTATCTTGGTACATCAGCCAGGACCCACAAAAATGGTCAAGCTGGGTAGGCATGGCGTCCGATTTCATAGACAGGTTCAGGTTTAACACAGAGAATGCGCCGGATGTGTTCTACATTCAAAATCTAAAGAAGAAGCCTACAGAAACATTTCGCGAGTATGCTACTCGCTGGAGGTCCGAGGCTGCTAAGGTCAGACCCGCCTTAGAAGAGGAACAAATGAATAAATTCTTTGTCCGGGCCCAAGACCCGCAATACTATGAACGACTAATGATGATCGAAAGCCACAAATTTTTTGACATTATCAAACTGGGGAACGAATTGAAGAAGGCATTAAGAGCGGTATGGTTACAAACTTCGAGGCCTTGCAAGCTACAAATAAGGCCTTGCAGTCCAGTGGTGTGTCCAAGAAGAGGGGCGTAGGAGCCGTGATGGTTGCACAAAGAACCAAATCTCCTATCAAGTACCAAACCTACCCAACACCTCCACTCACATATCAGCCCACTCCGAACTACCAAGCACCCTCACCACCCGCCTATCAACCATCTCCACCTCCCATATATCAGCCTACTTCGCCCAGATATTCCCAACCCGCACATGTCTACCAAACTTACAATACTTTACCATTTCACTATCAGTCACCTCCTACCCGTCAAAACTTCCCTAGACCCCGACCAAATTTTGACCGCAGGCCTCCCAAACAATATACAACCATTGCTGAACCCATTGACCAACTATATGAAAGACTCAAAGCCGCCGGTTATGTCACCCCCATCCCTGCTACAACCCCTGAGAACCCTTCTCAGTGGGTTAACCCAAACAAATCCTGTGCATACCACTCCGGCATGAAAGGGCACCATCGATGAATGTCGTTCTTTGAAAGACAAGATCCAGTCTCTGATCGACAATAAGGTTATTGTGGCAAAGGAACCCACCCCAAATGTCCGCAACAACCCTCTGCTGGACCATAAGGGTGGGGGTATTCACATGATTGAAGTGGAGGATGATTGGGATCCCGAGGGATCCATAGGTTTGATCACGGAGGGCGATGATCCAAAGAAACCAGCAGTTACTCTCAACCCCATCATGGTCCAGATCCAACCATCTGAGGTCACTGAGGTAGATGTGTCTATCCCTCTGGAGTTCGAAGCAGCGCCATCAGCAAAAGCACCAGCACCATTTGAAGTTGTAGTTTTGCCACCCAAAGAACATGTCCCATTCGAAGTAAAGCTGGTGATGTCCGTCACGCTGTCATTCCACACAAAAGCTATACCCTGGGATTACACAGCCGAGGCTAGGAGGAAAGGCAAAGTCAGGTTCGAAGAGACTATTGTAGCACAGGGTATGACAAGGACTGGAAGAGTCTATACCACGGAACACTTAGCTGAGTCTAGTAAGCAAGCTTCCAACCGACCACTCATCATTGAAACAGGTCCGGTCGACCTTTGGAGAAAAATACAGGCCAAAGAGTACTCGGTCATCGACCAGCTAAAAAACACTAGCGCAGATATCCATCCTCTCACTACTGCAGAATTCCAAGGCACACAAAAATGCTCTGCTAAAGGTGCTAAGTGAAGCCTACGTGCCAAGCAACATCACTGGCGGGGAAATGGCTAATATGGTGGGACAGGTATTAGAGAGCCATAAAATCACCTTCTATGAGGACGAGCTGCCACCTGAAGGGCTGGGTCAAAACAGAGCCCTGCATATCACCGTGCAATGCGAGGACTATTTCATCACCAGGATCTTGGTCGACGGGGGTTCCAGCTTTAACATCTGTCCCCTGGTAACACTCAAGAAGTTGGGCAAAGGGCTGCACGAGATAAAAGAAGGAGCAATCAACGTAAAAGCTTTTGATGGGTCTCAGAGGTCCACCATCGGTGAGATTAGCTTGTGTCTGCAGATGGGACCAACCTGGTTCGATGTTGATTTTCAAGTAATAGATGTGCCCGCATCCTACAACTTGCTGCTGGGACGGCCATGGATTCATGCGCTGGGGCCGTAGCATCAACACTGCACCAGGCGGTAAAATTCGAATGGAATCACCAGGAGGTGATCATTCACGGCGACGGTAGCAACCCCATATACAGTCGTCAGACCATTCCAGCAATCGGAGGGAGAAGAAAGCTAGGTGGAGAGACCTACAACCACATCGAGCGGGTCAATGCTGTCGACAAAGACAAGTGGTGGGATAACAAGATCGAAAGTATATTGAATTGGAGTGGGTACGAGCCTGGCAAAGGACTCGGCAAAAACCTCCAAGGAATAGCTAAACCCATAACACTCAAGAAGCATGGCACCACTTTCGGCTTGGGATACGAATACACTTGGGAAGAGTTCAACAACTGGTCGCCACCATGGCGTGGTCCTTACTACCCACTGGAGCAGCCGATACCGCACTTAGAACAGACTTTCCAATAGGCTGACCTCATCTATGGGACGGACGAAGAAGAGGCGCTTGCAGCAGTGAAAAACTTATTTTCAGAAGACAATGATATGGATTGCTGTGTTGTTTTCGAGGAGGAGGGGGAGGAAGGCCCTTCCATACAGCAGAGAAGCAAGCCTTAATCACTGGACTATCAGGACGACCAGAGCTCGGCGAGCCTCGGGGTAGCAAGGCTAAAACAAGCATCATGCACTGTTTTATTTACTAGATGATTTTTCTTTTCGCATTTCAATGCCCGCAATAAGATCTTCAATGTTCAAAACAGTTATGGAATTTATCAAAGCATTTTTGACTTTTCTTATGAATCAACACTCATTATTATTTTCTCTCATTACTTTACTTATACAACATTACTATTACTTATCTTGATGAACCAATGACTGTGACGTGCAATGAGACAACGCAACAAACAGACATTGATTCAGAAGATGACATACCAGAGGAAATTGTCAAAGAAGTTGAGAACTTTGAGAACAGACCTAAGTCCAACCTGGATGAGACAGAAATTGTTAACCTGGGAGATGCAGAAAACGTTAAGGAAACACGAATCAGTGTTCACTTATCGCCATCAGAAAAGAAGGAATACACAGAATTTCTAAGGGAATATGAGGACATATTCGCCTGGTTATATGACGACATGACCGGTCTAAGTACGTCTATTGTGGCTCACAAACTGCCGACTGATCCGATATGTCTGCCGGTAAAGTAGAAGCTCAGAGAGTTCAAGCTAGATATGAGTTTGAAAATCAAGGAAGAAGTCACTAAGCAAGTCAAAGCTAAGGTTCTTAGGGTAGTGGAATACCCGACATGGTTAGCCAACATCGTTCCAGTACCAAAGAAGGACGGGAAGGTCAGAGTCTGTGTCGACTACCGGGATCTCAACTGGGCCAGTCCGAAAGACGACTTCCCTTTGCCAAACATACACATCTTGATCGACAATTGCGCCAAGCATGAGTTGCAATCATTTGTAGATTGTTTCGCCGGTTACCATCAGATCTGGATGGATGAAGAAGATGCTGAGAAAACGGCTTTCATTACGCCGTGGGGAATGTATTGTTACAAGATGATGCCATTCGGCCTAAAGAATGCAGGGGCCACCTACATGAGGGCCATGAATACCATTTTCCATGACATGATACCCAAGGAGATAGAGGTATATGTGGATGACGTTATCATCAAATCCAAGAAGGCCGCTAACCACATAAAAGATCTGAGGAAGTTTTTCAACAGATTACGGAGGTACAACCTGAAACTAAATCCCGCAAAGTGTGCATTTGGGGTTCCTGCTGGGAAGTTGCTTGGGTTTATCGTGAGCCGCCGAGGAATAGAACTGGATCCATCAAAGGTCAAATCCATTCAAGAACTCCCACTGCCAAAGAACAAGAAGGACGTGATGAGTTTCTTAGGAAGACATAACTATATCAGCCGGTTCATAGCACAGTCCACGATTATCTGTGAGCTAATCTTTAAGATGTTGAAGAAGGACGCCGCTACCAAATAGACCGATGACTGTCAAAAGGCCTTCAACAGAATCAAGGAGTACTTGTCAGCGCCACCAGTCTTGGTCCCGCTTGAGCCAGGTAGACCCTTATTACTCTACCTTGCAGTATTGGACAGAGCTTTCGGTTGCGTTCTGAGGCAACATGATGAAACAGGAAGAAAGGAACAGGCCATCTATTATCTCAGCAAGAAGTTCACTCCGTATGAGGCCCGGTATTCTCTTTTGGAGCGCACCTGTTGTGCTTTGACTTGGGTCGCTCAGAAGCTAAGGCATTACTTCTGTGCCTATACTACATATCTCATATCAAGGATAGATCCTTTAAAGTACATCTTTCAGAAGCCCATGCCCACTGGCAAGCTAGCCAAGTGGCAAATCCTGTTGAGTGAGTTCGACATTGTCTATGTAACCCAGAAAGCGGTCGAGGGACAAGCCCTGGCAGATCACCTCGCTGAGAATCCCGTGGATGAAGAATACGAACCTCTGAAAATGTATTTTCCTGATGAAGAAGTATCATTCGTAGGAGAAGATATTGCAGAGTCCTATGATGGTTGGAGAATGTTTTTCGATGGATCAGCAAACTTCAAAGGAGTTGGCATAGGAGCAGTCCTGGTATCAGAAACCGGCCAACATTATCCAGTGTCCGCCAAGCTCCGGTTTCCCTGCACCAACAATATGGCCAAATACGAAGCTTGCATCTTAGGGCTCAAAATGGCCATCGACATGAACATCCAAGAACTGTTAGTGATCGGAGATTCAGACTTACTCATACATTAGGTACGAGAAGAATGGGCAACCAAGAACTCCAAGATACTCCCGTATCTGCATCAGGTACAGGAATTGAGAAAGAGGTTCACAAAGATAGAATTCCGACATGTTCCCAGGATCCAGAATGAATTCGCCGATGCATTGGCTACCCTGTCATCCATGATATAGCATCCCGATAAGAATTTCATTGATCCCATACCAGTGAAAATTCATAATCAGCCAGCTTACTGTGCCCATGTCGAAGAGGAAGCTGACGGAAAACCTTGGTTCCATGATATCAAGGAATATTTGGCGAAAGGAGAATACCCGGAGCTTGCCAATCATACCTAGAAGAGCACACTTTGGAGGTTGTCTAACAATTTCTTTCATAGCGGAGGAATCCTGTATAGGAGGACTCCGGATTTGGGATTATTAAGGTGTGTCAAAGCAAAAGAAGCATCCAAGCTACTAGAAGAAATTCATGCTGGGACCTGCAGTCCACATATGAATGGTTTTGTTTTAGCAAAGAAGATACTCCAGGCTGGTTGCTTTTGGATGAATATGGAGACGGATTGCATCCAGTACGTCCGGAAATGCCATCGCTGTCAGATTCATGCCGACATGATAAAGGTACCGCCAAGCGAGCTCAATGCAACAAGCTCACCCTGGCCATTCGCCGCCTGGGGAATGGATGTTATTGGTCCAATTGAGCCCACTGCTTCAAATGGACACAGGTTTATCCTAGTAGCCATCTATTATTTCACTAAGTGGGTCGAAGCAGCATCTTACAGAGCAGTAACTAAGAAAGTCGTGGCATACTTCGTCCACGACCGTATTGTTTGTCGATTCGGTATCCCAGAGTCAATCATCACTGATAATGGCTCCAATCTCAAAAGTGGCCTAATGAAAGGTATGTGAGAAACCTTCAGAATCAGCTACAAGAATTCCACAACCTACAAGCCTCAAATGAATGGAGCTGTGGAAGCCGTAAACAAGAATATCAAGAAGATATTGAGGAAAATGATAGAAAAGCATAAACAGTGGCACGAGAAGTTAGCATTTGCTCTATTGGGGTATCGCACCACAGTCCGCACATCAACCGGGGCAACCCCTTATATGCTGGTTTATGGTACAGAAGTCGTCATTCCCGCCGAAGTAGAAATTCCTTCCTTGAGGATCATACAGGAAGTTGAGCTCGACGACGCAGAATGGGTGAAAAGCCATTATGAACAACTAGATCTCATAGACGGAAAAAGGATGAATGCAGTTTGCCATGGTCAACTCTATCAGAACAGAATGTCCAGAGCATTCAACAAAAGGGTCAAGCCAAGACAGTTCACACCGGGACAACTGTTGTTAAAGAAAATTTTTCCGCATCAAGATGAAGCAAAAGGGAAGTTCTCTCCTAATTGTCAAGGTCCGTACATGGTTCACCGGGTTCTGACAGGAGGAGCCCTCATACTTGCAGAAATGGACGGAAAAGTTTGGCCAAAGCCGATTAATTTAGATGCAGTCAAGCGCTACTATGTGTAATCTTTATGTTCTCCCGGCACAATGTAATTGAACTACGCCTGACCTGATTCTCGTTTAAGAGGGGATACGTAGGAAGCCCTATGGGTTCGGTCACAATTCAATAAAATTTTTATTTTCCCCGAAATTGGAAACTGGGGCAGAATTTTGAGGAGGACCCTCAAAATTCCGAAGCAATTTCAGCCGATCGTCGCAAGAAGCAGTCAGAAGCACTAAACTGGACAAAATTTTGAGGAGGACCCTCAAAATTCCGTAGCAAGAGAGGTCAAATGTCTCGAACCACGTCACGGTCGTCGGTTCATCTAAAAACTATTTTAATTATACATTTATGTTATACTTTTACAAAATCATGCATGTTTATTATCGAAACTGCTTTGTTTAGCAACGCTACCCCAATGATACAGACAGTATTTCCAGGTCAAAGCCGAACAGGTCAAGCAAAACCAGTGGGGGATACGAACTAACCCTCCCCTTTTACAAAACTCACGATTTTTCTTTGGATGCATGCACTAGGATTGTGAGATCATCAAGCATACTATACACTCACAGGGCAAGTCTTGTCCAAGAACACGATTCTCCGAACCATTGCACTTACCAATATTTGCTATCAACGCGCACCCGCAATGTTCCGTATGTCACAACGCTCCCAGTAATCACCACGCCGCAATCTGCTATCAGCTAAGAAAACTCTACTATCATTTGCTATTTTATTTCTTGCATAAGGCTACCATTCTGCCTTCCGAGACTAAATGCTGTCTCCATCTGCATTTCTGCATTGCATAAGGCTACCATTCTGCCTTCCCAGACTAAATGCTGTCTCCATCTGCATTTCTGCATTGCATAAGGCTACCATTCTGCCTTCAGAGACTAAACGCTGTCTCCATCTGCATTTCTGCATTGCATAAGGCTACCATTCTGCCTTCTGAGGTTAAGCTCTACCTCCATCTGCATCTTCATGGGCTAAAAGATCACCTCATACCACATTGCATGGATGAAAGATCGCCTCATACTACATCTTCATGGGATGAAAGATCGCCTCATACTGCATCTGCATGGCTGAAAGATCGCCTCATACTGCATTTCATGGCTGATAAGATTCGACCCTCATACTGCATCTGCATGGCTGAAAGATCGCCATATACTACATCTGCATGGCTGAAAGATCGCCTCATACTGCATTTCATGGCTGAAAGAACGCCTCATACTTCATTTGCATGGCTGAAAGATCGCCACATACTACATTTGCATGGCTGAAAGATCGCCTCATACTGCATCTGCATGGCTGAAAGATCGCCACATCTGCATGGCTGAAAGATCGCCTCACACTACACCTGCACGGCTAAAAGATCACCTCATACTGCATTTCATGGGCTGAAAGATCGCCTAATACTGCATTTGCATGGGCTGAAAGATCGCCACATACTACATCTCCACGGCTGAAAGATCGCCTCATACTGCATCTGCATGGCTGAAAGATCGCCACATCTACATGGCTGAAAGATCGCCTCATACTACATCTCCATGGGCTGAAAGATCGCCTCATATTGCATCTGCATGGCTGAAATATCTCCACATCTGCATGGCTGAAAGATTGCCACATCTGCATGGCTGAAAGATCGCCTCATACTACACCTACACGGCTGAAAGATCGCCTCATATTACATTTCATGGGCTGAAAGATCGCCACATACTACATCTGCATGGCTGAAAGATCGCCTCATACTGCATCTGCATGGCTGAAAGATCGCCTCATACTGCATCTGCATGGGTTGAAAGATTGCCTCATACAGCATCTGCATGGCTGAAAGATCGCCACATCTGCATGGCTGAAAGATCGCCACATCTGCATTGCTGAAAGATCGCCTCATACTGCATCTGCATGGGCTTAAAGATCGCCTCATACTGCATCTCATGGGCTGAAAGATCGCCACATACTACATCTGCACGGATGAAAGATCGCCACATGCTACTGCATCCTTCATGGGCTGAAATATCGCCAACTTTTCGAAAGGCGTCATCATTCGGAGGCACCATCCTCATAGCCCGAGAACACCATGTCATGGCCTGAGGATCCCTTTCAATCTTTTACATATCATTATTCAAAGGCATCATTTTCATAGCCCGAGAGCATCATTTCATAGCCTGCGAATCCTTTATTACACGTTTCATGGCCCAGGACGTCATGTTCTAAGGACGTCATTCTAACCGTCCAAAGACAACATTCATGGTCCAAGGACGTCATCCTAACCGTCCAAAGACAACATTCAGGCATCATGTTTAAATTTATGCACAATATTCGCTTGTATTGTTTCTATTTGCAGGTAAAACCGGCATGCAACGGCTATCCCAGCAGGAGCGATCCCGCTCCAGTTCCCTCAGCCATATCAAACCTAACCATTCCCATAAACCGTTCACTCACCCAGCCTTAGATATTGCGTCCGTTCTTGGAAAATACCCCTCGGCATACTCCGCCGACGGATCCTGAACTACATATGGCCTGATTCCAATAAAACCAGGGATATGTAGGCAGCTCAGAAGCCAGGCTGCGGCCTGAACCTCTCTCCAAAACCATTTCGCTCGGTCAAAATTGGGCATCATTTCTTTACCCGAAAACTCTTTCATCATTCCCGGGTAAAGAGGGGTAGCTGTTGACACCCAATTTTTCCCTGTATATTTTCAATATGAAAAATAGCTTCAAAATGATACATATATGCAAGTGCTTCATTACTTTTTCTTAATTTTAAAAGATTTTTAAATCTATTCATTCTCTTATTTTTATCCATAAAATTCAGTAATTGTTTCCAAAATTGTCATTTTTTGGTGATTCCCTTATTGCCCTTTTATATCTATACCAAATATAGCCAAGGGAATTTTTGCATATTCTTATAGATTTATTTAGTATTTTAAAGGTAAATTGCATATAATTGCAATATTAGCCTCTTTTAATATTTAATTGCCTTTATGTTCACAAAATTAGGTCTGGTATTTTTAATCAATTAATTATGTGTTATAAATTATTTTAGTACCTTTAATTTATTTACAGAAATTATTTTATTATTTTTTAATCAAATAGGAAAAATTGGCTATTTAAATGTTAGCCCCATTTTTATTTCAATTATAGCCTGATTTTGAACCCCAATTGAACCCAATTTGAAGCCCAATTACTCCGACCCAATTGCAATCTGAACCGACCCAAACCCTATTCTATTAAACCGCCCCACTTACCCGTCGAATCCAGGCCGTTGATCAAAATGATCAACGGCCATCAGACCCCCTTACCTTAATTAATCCCAAACGACCCCCTAAACCCTATCATTCCTCACAACACGCCGCCTCTGAATCCCCCTCCTCTCTCAAATCCTCTCTACACCACCCTCAAACCCTAGCCGCCTCCACCCTAATCCGCCTCAATCCATGGCCTTCCATGGTCATCCGATTAGGGTTTTCTTGTTAAGTTATTTCAAGACTTTATCTGATTTTTGACATGTTTTGCTATGTTTTCTCATATTGTTTTCCTCTTTGAGTTTGGATGATAAAAACCCTAATTTCTTCTGAGATTTCTAAGTCCATTTGTTTGTATTTGTTTGATTTAATTGCTTATCATCTCTAGACTGGATTGGTGTTGAAAAACCCTAATTTCTTTTGGGTTCAGTCGGTTCTCTAAGTATTTGTGTAATCTGTTTCTCATCATCTTTAAACTTGATTGATGTTAAAAAAACCTAGTTTTCTGTTGGGTCTATTCGAGTTTTTAAACTGCTTGTTCAACTTATTTGTTTATCATCTTTTAAGCTTGAATGTTGTTTAAGAAAACCTATGTCTTTGAGTCAAAACTGCTCGTTTGAATGCCTGACTTGATTTGAAGTTCCTTGTTTCAGCATCTCTTTCCCTTATATGATTGCTCTGATTCTGGGTTCTTACTATCTTTGAAACTCGACTATGCTGAGAGACCCTTTACATGCTTCTGATTGTCTATCTTTTTCTCTACTACTAAGTCACTGAAGCTTGACCTACGTGACTATCATGCTTCAAATGTTTGCTGTCTACTAACTTTGTGCTATTATCGCATGTTGTTTCCTTTTGCCAATAGTTTGGCCTCGCATGTCTAGCGTTTGTGCACTCTATTTATATGCTAAGTTTCCCTGTTTGATTGATCTTCAATTTTGCGACTGATTTCAAACTTTTCTTTTGTGAAAATCTGATTTCACTCGCCCGTTAAGGTTAATTGATTTCTTTCCTTGTTTGCCTTACTGAATGCTTTCCAAACCAAGTACATTCCTGTACTTAGACTTAATCACTTACTCGATGGTTTTACTACTTCTTTTATGGCAATAATCAGTCTGCCTCACTTACTCATTGGATTTACTACTTCTTTTATGGCAATAATCAGTCTTCCTTTAAATTGATTTCTTTCCTTATTTTGAATCTGTCACTGCCCGTTAAGAAAGTGATCCCTTAATTAAAGGCAATCATGTGTGTAATTGATTCTGAATAGTGATTGTTTCCATGTTTATGTTAAGTCTTTGCTTATTACCTTAATTTCTACTCGTTTTCAAAACTATAAATACCCACCTTCTCTTCTTTCAAACACACGAACACAAGACGAACAATTTTTTAAGTTTAGAGCACACACTTACACTCAAAAACTCTCTCTTGCTTTACTGCTACTTGTGCTACTGTCTGTTTAGCCGGCTGAAAGCCAAGGCTAGACTTTGGAGTCCTGCTTACTTTTCTTTACTGCATTTTGCTTCTCTGACTGGTATGTTCTAACTAATTTTTCAGCATTAACAACAACATGTTTCTTTACTGTTTCTTTCATTCTTCTTCGCCTCTTGTTTGTATTTAACTAAGTTCCATTGTTAAGCATGCTGTATTCTGCCTTTTCTGTTCTGAATTAATGTTTCTGTTACTTACTTATCATGGTTTGTGAACCTTTAATCCCCATCCCCAATGTTTTTGGTATCTGTGGTTGGTTTGGGGCATGGCAACATTGAACATTGCTTTCCATAACCCAAACTTGATCCCCCTAGGATCATAACCTCCATGTTTTCTCTAGTTGTTGTGTGTTCTGGTTGGCTTATAGGCATGCCAGCATCTTCTATTGTTGTGCATGCCCAAAGTTGACCCTTGCCTAAGTGCATAGGCTCCTTGCAATGAATTCCCAACCCCTGACCCCCTTTGTATGAAGTTATCAACTCTGTATTTTACTAATTACTGTTTCCCTAATCACCTCTTACCCATCTTCTTATCCCCTTAGTTTTCAGACTCCATTCCTGCACTTCCACTATCTTCTTAGACTTAAGTTCTGCCCCTCTTGTGTGAGCCTTGCCTTGGGACCCATGAGCTCCCTCTGAACTTGGACACATAAGGGCTGGCCCTTCCACACTGCACTAATCTATATCTGGTTCTATTGAACTTGGGTGTAAGCACTGCCCGGGGTTCCTTGAGACCCTTAGGGAACTCTGACACACCCAGGTTCGAGAAAGGCTTTGAAACAAGTGGTATTTGAGGCGTTTTGTTCCATAACTCAGAGAGGAAGTCAGAATCAGGCTTCCTATGGTTGTAATTTCCCTTTTTATGTATTTTCTTGATGTAATTCCGCAACTGGTCTGTAATAATTTGTAATGAACATCTGGGTTTGGCTAGGGAAAAAGGGATGGGTAATTATGCATGCTCAGGGGTAGAAAATATGCCTATAGGATTGGTGTTTTGAATGATTCAATTATGTATTTAGAAAGCATGCCTATATGACTGTTTTACATCCTGCATGTTCGATTCTGCATTTTAGATACCATGCCTATAGGGGTTCATTCAAAATTCTGCATGTTCAACTTCACACCTAGATAACCTGCCTATAGGACTTTATTCTGCACGTTTTTTTACCACTTAGAGATCATGCTATAGGATCTAAATGGCTATAAATGAGTATCATGTTTATAAGGTTAGAATCGGTATAATGTGTAGAGATCATGCCTATAGGAATTCCCAAGTGAAAACCTGCCTGCTTCCATTTCTCGTTCAACTAGATATCATGTCTATAGGAGTTAAAACCAAAAATTAATGGATACCATCATCTGCAGAATCTGAGACTAGTCTATCCTGAACCCGTTTTAATGATTTAATCCCCTATTTAATATGGTTTAGCAAGCATGCCTTTAGGATTTCAAATCGCTCATCTTTTAAGTTTGTTGCTTTGCCACATTCTGAATCCGTAATAGATACCATGCTCATAGGATTCTGCCCCAAAATCTTAGGCAACCTTAGGTAATAAGAATAAATAAAACTGAGCCCGTTTCAGATAATTAATAATTGCCACAACCAGCAGGCAGGCCTGATTCGGACTTCTTATCTGAGTTATGTAATAAATTGGTCTGCTTCAACAACTTAAACTCCCTTTTCGCTTAATATTTTCAGACCCTGCTTGTTGTTTGAGTCATGCTATTTGATTGCTTTGTTTGAGAAGGTATATATGACCCTTCATTGTTTATGTGCTCCCCCGGTTATTGTGCTGTCCTATATGTTTTGTATGTCGCCTTAGATTTTTCACCTTTGAAACTCCAAGTCAGCCTAATATCCCTCCCTTTTAGGAATAGTAGTCCTAAATGCCTCCGAGACTAATAGGAATAGGACGGGTAATAGCATGCAATAGTGGTCGAGACCAATCCGCGCTTTAGTACCTTAAAGGGGTGGGAAGGGTAGATATGGATATGATGACCGGTACGCTAATACCACGTGTAGCCCCTCTTTGAGGAGTGATTACCGGGTATTGCATTGATGTGATCCATATTATGAACAAACCTAGGACCCCCTTCCCCTTTCTTTCTTTGTCTTTAAAATATTATGACTTCTTTTCAAAATCAGCCCTTTTATAACTGCTCTTTCATACTTTGTTTACTTTCAAGCATTTGTGTATTAAATCCCCTCTTATTTGAGCCTTATCTACTTACATGTTAATTGCACCAAATTCACAAAGAATTTTCTGGCCGGGAACCACTCTAGTGGATCCTGAGGGGTGCCTAACACCTTCCCCTTAGGACAATTTCAAGCCCTTACCCTATCTCATGTTATCAAAAAATGTAGTTGTAGTGAACTTTGTAGGTGTCCTAATGCACCCTAAATCATTAGGTGGTGACTCTTCATAAAATGCAAAACCCAGTTCCCAAAAGGAACGAGTTGCTCTATACCCCAAAATGTCATTAACCCGATTCTCCCACCGCGAGGAGGGAAAAAAGGGGGCGCGACATTTTAAACACATGAACACACTCAGAAAGAAACACACACACACACACACACAAACTCTTGCTCTCATTTAAACCTTTCTGTTACTTGTGTTTGCTACATTGTCTAGCCGGCTGAAAGCCAAGGCTAGACTATTGGATGCTGCATACTTTCAACTTCCTGTTTGATATTTCCTAACTAGTATGTCTCCACTTCTGCTATCATTCAATATGCTATGTAATTAGATGTGACGACCCGGCCGGTCATCTCAGGAGTTACCGCTCCGCTTTTCCCATTTCTGTTTCTATTTGCTTTAATTATTGGTTTTAAATGTGATCGTGTTGGTTGGCTCGGGTTCGGAAAGGTTTTGAGAAGGTTTCAGACACTTACTCTCTTTTAAGAAGGCTTAAGTTAGAAAAGTCAACCGGATGTTGTCTTATGCGTTAGAGGGCTAGAATGTGAGTTCCGATGGTTCGAATAGCTTCGGGAGATGATTTGGGGCTTAGGAGTGTGATCGGAATGTGTTTTGGAGGTCCGGAGTAGATTTAGGCTTGAATTGGCGAAATTGAGTTTTTGGCGTTTTCCGATTGATAGGTGACATTTTGATATAGGGTTCGGAATGGGATTCCGGAAGTTGCAGTAGCTTCGTTATGTCATTTGGGATGTGCGTGCAAAATTTCAGGCCATTTGGACCTGGTTTGGTTAGGTTTTCGATCAAAAGCGGAATGCAGAAGAATTTAGAACCTTAGGCTTGAATTCGATGAGTTTTGGTGGTTTTGATGTTGTTTTAGGTGTTTTCAAGATTGGTACAAGTTTGAATAAGGTTACAGAATATTTTGGTGCTTTTGGTTGAGGTCCCGGTGGCCTCGGGGTGATTTCGGATGGTTAACGGGAAGTTTGGAGAATTGTGCAGCTGCTGTATTTTTGCTACTTCTGGTATTTCCGCACCTGCGGATAGGGGACCGCAGGTGCGGCGCCGCATATGCGAAGGAAGAGCCGCAGAAGCGGCCAGGGGTTCGTTGGTCAGGAAACCGCAGAAGCGGCTAGGAGGACCGCATCTGCGATGCCGCAGATGCGGCCAACGGGGATCTTAAGTACTTCCGCAGAAGCGGATCAAGAACCGCAAATGCGGTGGCACGACAGCAGATGCGGAAATGTCTGGTCAGATTATATTGAATTCCTCCTTCGCGATTTTCAGAGGGTTTCTTACTTTTAAAACGAAATTTTGAAGCTTTGGGTGATTTTGAAGAAAGGAAATCATTGTTCTTCATTGAGGTAAGGAATTTGGACCCTAAAACTTGATTATTTGTGATTAAGGAACGAAAATATCAGTGTAAATTCATGAAAATTAGTGGAAAAAGGTGGAGTTCGGGCATGAGATTACGAGACCTTTCAGGGACGATTTGAGGGGTCAAATGAACTCCGATTTCCGAGTTCTTTATATGTACGGACTCGTGAGATGATGAAGAACATTTTGGTATAAAGTTTGTCCAGTTCCGGGACGCGGGCCCGGGGGTCAGGTTTTGACTGATTTCGGGTTTTGTGCTTAAAAATCGATATTTTTCAATTGGAATTCATTCGTTTAGCATAATTTAATGATAAAAAATTTGAACTTGGTAGATTTGGAGCACTCGGAAGTCGTTTCAAAGGGCAAAGGCATTGCAAGCAAGTTTTCCGGCTGGATTGAGGTGAGTAATGATTTTAAATGCTGTCCTGAGGTATGAAACCCCGGAATTTCACAACGTACGGCTATGTTGAGGTGACTTACACGCTAGATGACGAGCGTGCGGTAGAGCACCGTTGGGGATTGTGACTTAGTCCATCCCGAATGATTATTTTACTGCGTATTTGATAGTTAATTGTTTAATATTATTATGTTTTAGGCTAAATTCCATATGTGGGCTTCGTGCCAGCTGTTTGAACCCTTAGGGGATTTTTAAATGATATTTTCCTCACTAATTGATTTCATACTGTTGCTCAGTCATACTATATTTTACTATTTTAAAGACTCAGCTGTATTATTCTGTTTTAAACACATTAAATGATATTTTCAAAGGTATTTGAGCTGAGCTTCATATTTTACTGTGGCCCGAGGGGCTTATGAGATTTTGAATGAGTAAGGCCGAGAGCTTGTGTTGTGAAGATACATTTGGGTCGGGCTGCACGCCGCAGCAGTGATACATTGATTATGATATGAGGCCGAGGGCCTGAGATTGTACGCCACGAGGTGGCTTGAGATTTATATGAGGCCGAGAGTCTGTTTATGATGCCATGATATGGCTTGATTATGCGCTTGGGCCGTAAGGGGCCCCTCCCGTAGTCTGTACACCCCTAGTAAGCGCGGGTACCCATTGTGATATGAGATATAGCCCGAGGGGCTGGTATTGTTCTGTGACATTGCCCGAGGGGCTGATTCTATTGTTACTGTGCCTGAGGGGCAGTTATTATGTGTGTACTTCTCTGTTGTTCTCCCTGTATATTGTTTAACTATTTAAAGAATGTTTATGAGATTTCACTGCTTAATTATATTTACTGAATTTGCTATGGCTCTTTAGCTTAATGTTGTGCCTTACGTGGTTTTATATTACTCAGTCTTCATTTATTTTTATTACTCACTGAGTTGGAGTACTCACTTTACTCCCTGCACCCCTGTGTGCAAATTCGGGCGCTGCTCTTGAGGATTGATAGTTCCAGCAGGTCTTCGGAGATTTACTAGGTAGCTGCTTGCGATTCGCAGCCTAGTGCATTTTCCCTCTATTTCAGTTTTCTTTCGATTCGGTTATGTAGTATTGGACTAGACTTCAGACTGTTAGTATTGTTTTAGATGCTCATGACTGGTGACACCTCGATGTCGGGCTGTGTTGGTTTTATTTCCGCAACTTATATTGTTATTTTTGGGATTTATTTCTATTAACGACCTTGGTTTATTATTTTAACTGCTTTAAGTGAACTGGAAGTGTGTCGGCTGGCCTTGTCTTCACGATAGGCGCCATCACGACCGGGTCTGGGTTTAGGGTCGTGACATTAGACCTATGTGCTTCATGCTTATTGATCTTAATCAGCATGTACTTCTATATAATGTGACCTATGTGCTTCATGTTTACTCCCTTTAAATAGCATGTCTATCTCTGTTATCATGTCCTACTCAATGTGCTGTGTAGTCAATCTGTTGTAGGTATCAACATGCCTCTGTTTGCCCTTATGTTTCTGTTAACTAGCATGCTTAAACTTCTCAGAATTTGTCCTGCCAATAAGTTAGTATGGTTACTCCACTTTAGCCTGTTCCTATTGATCCAGGACGTTTGTCTACTTGTTTCTCAACTAGCATGCGTTATGTCCTGTTTTAAGTGTTTCACCTTGATGTTCTAAACGTCAATACGACACAAGAGGGGGGGGGGTGATTTGTGTGGTACCCAATTTTCGCTCTAGAAGAATCTGGTTCTTCTAGGTGTACTTACTACTACTGTTTGCGGAATTAAGAGTGCATAAAATAAAGAACACAGAGATTTTTACATGAAAAACACCTGGCTCAAAAGGTGAAAAAACCACGACCTACTACTCAGTAGGATTTCCCCAAACTTCCACCAAAATCACTGAGCCAAAACAGCATTTACAGAACTCTGGTAAACCTAAGGATTAAACTCTAATCCCAGTGTGGCACACAGCCTCAACTGTTGCGACACTTTCAAGTTAACTCTAACTTGAATACTCAAAGTACCTAATACCATTACTTCTATGAAAGCTGGAAAGGTACAACTTTAAAACACCTACTATAATTGAACTAGAATAAAAGAACGACACAATGGAATTGGTTCTTCCATCTTGTCCAAGTAGCTTCAGGAATGCACACTTGAATCTCACATAAATTGCTTGCAAAATTTCCCCGCTCTTTTGCTCTCAATTTAGTTTCACTTTTGCGTTTTTGCTATCCTTGTAAAAGAGAACAATTACTGTTATTTAATGAGTTAGTAATCAGAGTTTGATTGAGACTCAATTGCTGATCTTTCATCGAAGTGGAGCCTTGAACAATACAAACTCCAACCCTATCCTTTAACCGGATTGTGTCCTCTTCCCATGAGGATACTTTCATTCCTCATCCAATATGCAACCTTTTCGATCAGTTCAGGAGATATTGCTGCTTTATCCTTGAGACTTATCTCCTTCACGTGCATCTCACATGCATAGGTTGATACACACTGTGTCTCACATGATGAACCTGTTCCATGACTGAGTGCATTTGTCATTCTTTAAAACTTAACCTGAACTTGGGCGAACACACCTTAATAAACTCCTGATTAATTCATGATTTCTATGCTCTCAACTTCTGCTGCCTTTTTGTTTGATTGTCCGATCAGTAACTTGATCCCAGCATGCTGTTATCTGATCAATATGCCTATATGTTCACCTAGTAATAGCTAATGGATTAAGGCCAAGTGAAACCTGGTTCAAATTAATTGTCACGCTGTTCTGTCTATTGTTTAATTGCTGGAGTTCATGGCTGAACTCCTTCTGCTAAATGTGTGCGGCTTGTGGTTCTTGTAATCTGTTGTTATGCACTTCTGAAATCCAAACTGTTTTCTTTACTAAAACTACTTCCTACTTTTATACTATTTTCAACTCCTACTCTTAGTTAACTAGGGTCCTGCCACCCCAATGTGAGCACTGCTTAGGGTCCATAAGACCCCTCTTAACTCTGACACATTGGGGTTGGTTTTCTAATCCTTTGTGAATCTTGTTAAACATCTGATTCTGGTGTGAGCACTACGCAGGGTCCCTGAGGCCCTTGGGAACTTTGACACACAAGGAACTGGTTTTACGTGTTATGGATGGACTACCACTACGCTCAGAGGTGCTATGTTTGGAGGCTTGGTTCCAAGTTGATGTCGGGCCTATGAAGGCTCTCTATAGTATAGTGATTTTCATTATGTAATTCATTTATATTGGTCTATATAATAATTCTTTTAAAAACAAATATTGGTGTTATTAGTGAAAGCTGGGAGGGATTTTTATATATCTATGTTGAAATTGGGTAGAGAACCTGCCTATAGGACTTGATTATGCTGGTATTGTATTATTGTTTTGACTCTGTGCTGGACATCTGCATATCAGAAATCCTGTTATAGGGCTTTACGTTTATTTCTGCACATTAGACATCCTGTTTATAGGAATTACACGTATTTTTTTATCTAATGTGGAATAGTAACAATGTCTATAGGCTATTGACTGTTTGAATAACCATTTTCCCTTGCAATGCGCTCTAAGAATTCTGCCAATGCATGAGTAATAGAGGTCCTGCCTATAGGAACTGAAGTCATCTAGATACTATGCCTATAAGGTTTCAAAAAATTAATTTCCGCATTTAGATACCATGCCTGTAAGGTTTCTAAAATTAATTCCTGCATTTATATACCATGCCTATAAGGTTTCAAATCGATTTCTGCATTTAGATACCATGCCTATAAGGTTTTAAGATCAGTTTCTGCACTTAGATATCATGCCTATAGGGAATGCATATAAAATCGGTCTTCTGCATCATAAAATAATGCTTGTAATCAGTCCCAACACTTAGAAAGCATGCCTATAGGGTCTAAAGATAAAATCAGCCTGTTAAAATCAGTAACTGTTTACAGCTTAGATACCATGCTAATAGGGTTATGCCCGGCTTTCACTTAGGCAAACCTGTAGGACAGTTAAAACCTGAGATTACAATTGTGATCTTCTTGCTGCTTGAAATGTGTTCGGATTCAGTAAGTGATAAAATCAGTAGGCAAACAGATAAGTATTCATTGCCTCGCTTGAATAAAACTTCTGTCTATTTTGTTTGTACTCATTTAGATATCCTGCGTATAGGACTCTTAAACTTATAAAACTGCTTTGTCTGAATGGCGTGCAGTAGCTTTGTGTCTATTTGTGGAGGTAAATATGAGCCCTTAAGTGATCTTTTATGTGACAGTCCTACTTGTTTTGTTTGTCGCTTAGTTTTCTCCTTTTAAACACCATAGGTGAGTCTAGAACCACCATAAATAGAGGTTCTAAACACCTCCAAGGCCACAGGTAAGGGACGAGTAATGCACGCACAAGGCACGTACGGGATGCTATTAGAACGCTTAAGTATCAATGATTAAGGGGAGGGTAATTGGGTAGTAAAGGATATGATGACCTGTGCGCTAATGCTACGCGTAACACCTCTATTTGAGAAAAGTTTACCGGGTATTGCACAGAAGTGATCCTATAGGCTAATAAACCTAGGACCCCCTTTATTCCCGTTTAAATAATCTCTATTTGTCTAAATTGCTTTATTTGCTTATAAGACTAGTTCACCTAATTCGAGTTTGGCCGGGACCCACCGTTGTGGACCTCGAGGGGTGCCTAACACCTTCCCTTCAAGGTTATTTTGAGCCCTTACCCAATCTCTGGTAATGCAAACCGGTCTATGAGTTATTTGCTTTAGGCGCCCTAATGCACCTTAAATCCGTTAGGTGGTGACTCTTCAAATCTCATGCCCAATTCCCAAAAGGAAATGAGTTGTCCCAAAAAATGTCGAAACCCGGACTCCGCGAGGATAAAGGGGGCACGACAGCATGGCGACTCTGCTGGGGACTTTTAGGCTCTTACCATAACAAACTTGCTTTTTTGAATTAGTCTTAAGCATGCTTTATTTTGTTAATACATGCACACCCTTTCCCGCCCCCCCCCCCCCTATTTGGATTTAATTGCATATTTTTCAAGCATTTACGATTTCGTTTATTTCAGAAACTGACTTGTCTCCTTGTTTTCTTTCTTAAACGTCTTTCAATTATTAAATACTGTATTTATCATTCTTTTAACGTGCAAATACGTGACAACATGTTATTTATTAATGCATAAATCATGCTCAACATCATATTCCCCTCGTGCGTAATCAACCCTATTGCAACGGTTGATGAGTGTTTGCGCCCTTCCTATATATCACCCTTTTAATTCAGAAAGGCATATTTTCGATGAAACTAGTCGATCAACGGTGCAGTCGACGGTTCTGTGCCTTTCCCCCTCAAGTTTCCACTTGAGGGTACCAGTCTAGACCTCTATAGAAACCTTACTCTGATTAATTACATATGCATCACGGTCAGACCTAGCCGGGTTAATATGTTGTCCACATAATAACCCTTTAAGACAAGCCTCGTCCAAAAGTCCATCGGGTTTTCCATGATCCGAACGGATGCAACCACGATTGTGTGCATTAATTTTGGAGAAATAAGTGCCAAGATGCTAATCATTGCTGTATAAATAGTCAGATCTAGAGGGGGAAAGGGCCTAACCATATTTGTTTTGTAGAAAATGAAGCACAAAGTCCCTAGGTTCGGCATGGTCTGTAACATACCATCACTATTGCTAGATTGGTGGGAGGATCTTCCATCAAGTGATAACAATCACGTGAAAAGGGTCTTGGGAAATTTGCCTTCTTTATTGAACCTTCAGCCAAACAACATGTTAACCGAAGCTGCTAAAATGTTATGGGACAAAGAAAGAGCCGTGTTCCGCTTTGGAGACATAGAAATGACCCTCTATTGGAAGAAATGGGGGGATTCACTGGGCTTCCTTGGGATAGTCCTAGTTTACTAGCGCCGGAAAATCGCACTACTAGGAGGTTTCTGAAGATGATGGGATTGAAGAAGAATGATGACTTGGAGTGTCTGAAAAGTTCCTATGTACCCTTCGACTTCCTCTATGAATGATACGGTCACAACAGATCTTATCGTATTTTTGATGACGAATTCTCCATCACTTCCTTGGGATGGATCCATCGCAGGGTTTTTGTGTTCATTGTCTGTTTCTTGGGTATGTTAGTATTCTCGATCCAAGGGGATAGAATCCACACCAGACTGGCCATGGTAACCAAAACCTTGATGGAGGGGATCGAAGGGCAGACATATACTATTGTCCCTATGATCATAGCAGACATATACCGGGCCTTAGAGCGATGTTCGAAGGGGTACAATTACTTCGAAGGTTGCAATCTGCTGCTACAAGTTTGGCTGTTAGAACATCTCCAAAAAGGTCAATATCGTCAAGAGTTTCCGTGAAGGCCGTGGAATGATCACATAGCCTTCCATCATCCCAAGAAAATGACCTATATCCCTGACAGGTTTGCTAAACCAAAGGATGCTGTAAGATGGGTGCAGTTTTTCAACAATTTGACTGAGGACCAGGTTCAATAGATGTTCGAATGGTTCCTTACCAACGAGTTCATCATCAGATCTAGGGATGTTCCACACTTGGTATTGATAGCCGATTTTCAGGTTGACGCCATTCCATACAAAAGTGAAGCACAACACAAGTGGCACTTGAAGATTATCGTGGAAAAGGACACCATCGAGCCGGATCGGTATCACGCCGGTCACGTGTACTTCTACCCCTCATGGTTGGATGATAACATAGGGGGAATATTCGAGCCAAGGGTTGGTCTAGGAAATAGAGTCATAGACGAGGTTGCCGAAGCACAGGTGAAATATAACAAACTGCACAAAAGAGTTCACGAGTCCGAGGCTGAGCATCGGGAGCGACACAAGACCGACATGGAATTAATCGATGAATGGAGATAGGAGGCTGTTAAATCAAGCGAAAGGTTGGAGTATCTGGAGTACACTATGATGGAATTAGAGGGAAAGATGAGGAAGAGAGTCACTGATTGCCAGAACGCTGAGGGAAGCGAAGGAGGATATTTAGCAAGGGCATACTTACTGCTGAACCTGCGCGAACTGGGGGATCTGATCGACAAGAGCATCAAGCCTGGAGAAGGTCCTTTTAGGACCAAGTAGATTAGGTTTATTTGCTTCTTCAAATGTAATAAGGCCAAGTGTCATTAGTGACTTATCTTATTTGGTGTCATTTTGGGTTCAGCTATTTTTTACATTAATGAAATGAGGCAGTTATTGGCACTGATGTTCTCAAAATAACCATGTCGCTAGGCCTACCTCGGGCACTACGAGGCTCCCAGACTAGAACGCGAACTACATTCCCGCAATATGTGTTTAAATACCGCAATCTTTTCAGAATCCTTACTGACTTGTTTACCTTTTGTTTTTCTTTATTTTTTATTATTCCCATCCCCTTAGGTTGGTTCGCACATACTGGCATCATCAGCATATCACACCAGATCCAGAGGCCCTCCACCTCCTCCTCCTCCAAGTAATACGAAAAAAAGAGGGAAAGCTAAGATGGATGACTTAAGCGGCATTCGAAAAGAAAACGCTGAGAACATCGAAACATTAGACGGTCGGAGCACTCCGGCCCAGAATTAGTTGGTCCTGCGATTAGAGCAGAAAATACTGGAGTTACAAGGAGAAATTGAGCAGGTCCGCAACTTGGCAAACCTCTCCCTCACCCTAAACGTCCCAGACGTCAACCAAAAAAATTCTCAAAACCCAGCACCTCCTCAAAATACGCCAAACCAATGTCCACAAAATCCTCCCGCACCCCATGAATATACAGCTCCACCGCAAAATACCAATCCTCTACCGGTACCAACTCCACCACAACACCATCATCAACCAACCCAGTACCCACAAACCACTACCTATCACACTCTTCGAAACATACCACAACCTATTCCCGATCCTCAAAACTCGACCAACGATCACCACTACACCCAAATCCCTGGCACCCACCAAAACAACCCCATATACGTGGAAATCGTACCTCACTCCACTTAACCAATCTCCTATACACCAAAATCCGCTGAGAAGGACCTGCACATCAAGAGCATGGCCGAGGAGCTCAAGAAGTTGACAAGTTGAGTTCAGGGTGTTGAAGGAGGAAAAGGGATAGAAGGTCTGAACTACGAGGATTTATGCATACAACCAGATGCGGAACTGTCGGAGGGTTACAAACCCCCCAAGTTCGAAATGTTTGACGTAACGGGTGATCCCAAGGTTCATTTGAGGACTTATTGTGCCATGCTCGTGGGGGTAGAAAAATATGAAAGGATTCGAATGAAGCTCTTCATGAGAAGCCTTACAGGAGATGCCCTGTCCTGATACTAAGCCAGAATCCTAAGAAGTGGGCCAATTGGGTGAGCATGGCACAAGAATTTATGGATCGGTTCAGGTTTAATACAGAAAATGCACCGGATGTCTTCTATATCCAGAACTTAAAGAAGAAGCCAACTGAAACTTTCCGCGAGTATACTACTCGGTGGAGGTCGGAAGCAGCCATGGTCAGACCAGCATTAGACGAGGAACAGATGAACAAGTTCTTTGTCAGGGCACATGACCCACAGTATTATGAAAGGCTAATGGTCATTGAGAATCACAAGTTCTCTGATATCATCAAACTCGGAGAAAGGATTGAAGAGGACATTAAAAGCGGGATGGTGACATATTTTGAGGCACTGCAGGCCACGAACAAATCATTACAATCAGGGGGCATATAAAAAATGAAGGAAGTAGGGGCAGTAATGGTGGCCCATGATCCAAAATCTCCAGTCACATACCAAACACCTCCGCTCACACACCAACCCTCACCTCCCAGATATTCCCAACCTGCCACCGCCTATCACACTTATAACACCCAGCCAACCTACTATCATTCACCTCTAACTCGTCCAAATTACCAAAAACCCCGACCTAACTTTGATCGCAAACCACCCAGACAATACACCACCATTGCTGAACCCATCGACCAATTGTACAAAAGATTGAAGGCTGGTGGTTATGTCACCCCTATTCCTGCTGTGTCAATGGAGAATTCATCTCAATGGATCAACCCAAATAAAACCTGTGCATATCACTCTGATATGAAGGGGCACACCATTGACGGGTGCCGGACATTGAAAGATAATGTCCAGACATTGATTGATAACAAGGTCACACAGGCGAAGGAAGATGCACCCAACGTCCGCAACAATCCTCTTCCAGATCATATGGGTTATGGGGTACATGTGATAGAGACGGATGAAAAATGGGATCCTGAGGGGTCAATCAGGCTTATTCGGGAAGGTAATGACTTTAAACCTGCAGTCACACTCACTCTTACCGTGGTATAGATACAGCCATCAGTCAAAGTTTAGGAAACTGCATCGGTTCCATTTGAGGTAGAGGTAGCACCTCCTGGAGCCATACCTGTTCCATTTGAGGTAGAAATGGACACACCTTTCACAGTGACAGTAGCAACCACACCTCCTTTCAAGTCCAACGCCATACCTTGGGATTACGTTGCTGAATCTAGGCGAAAGGGAAAAGGAAAGATGGAAGAATCTGATGTCGCACATGGAATGACCAGAACTAGAAGGATCTATACACCCAAAAATTTGGGAGGATCAAGCAAGGAGGCTGCTACCAAGCAACCTATCATTGAAACTGGACCGGATGATCTTTGGAGGAAATTACAGGCGAGGGAATATTCTGTCATCGATCATTTAAACAAAACCCCGCCCAGATATCTATCCTGTCACTATTGCAGAATTCAGAGGCGTATAAGAATGCTTTGATGAAGGTGTTGAATGAAGCTTATGTGCCTAACAATATCACCAGTGGAGAAATTGCCAACATGGTAAGGCAAGTACTAGAGAGTCAAAAGATCACCTTCCACAAGGATGAACTACCGCCTGAAGGGTTAAGTCACAACAGGGCATTGTATATCACTGTACAACTTGAAGACAAATTCATTGCCAGGGTCCTAATAGATGGGGGTTCAAGCATCAACATTTGTCCATTAACTACTCTGAAAAGACTGGGTAAAGATTTCCATGAGATACGGGCAGGAAGTATGAACGTGAAAGCCTTTGATGGGTCTCAAAGGGCCACAATTGGGGAGATTAACCTTTGCCTGCAGATGGGGCCAACTTCGTTCGATGTTGAGTTCCAAGTACTAGACATATCAGCTATGTACAATCTTCTATTGGGTCGACCTTGGATACATGCCGCTGGGGCCGTGGCTTCCACGCTACACTAAGCCGTGAAGTTCGAATGGAATCATCGGGAGGTGATCATTCACGAAGATCAAAGTAACTCCATTTACAATAGTCAAACTCTCCCGGTTATCGAGAATAGAAGAAGGCTAGGTTGAGAAAGTTATCACCACATTGAGCATGTCAACGCAATTGAGAAAGACAGGTGGTGGAGCAACAAAATAGAAAGCATACTGGCATGGTCTGGGTACGAACCCGGCAAAGGGCTTGGGAAGGAACTCCAGGGCATTACCATGCCGGTACAACTGAAACGTCACGGCACAACTTTCTGGTTGGGGTACCCATACACCTGGAAAGAGTATAATGACTGGTCGCCACCATGGCGTGGTCCTTATTACCCTCTTGAGCAACCAGTGCCACATTTGGGTCAGACTTTTCATCAGGCCGATACAATATGGGGATCTACAGAGGAAGAAGCTTTGGCTGGGCTAAGGAACTTATTCCTAGAAGACGAGGATATGGATTGCAGCGCGATAATTGAGGAGGGGGAGGAACAGGGCCTCACCATTCAAACTGTGGGGAAGGGAGCTGTTCTCAGGAGTTGGACCGCCACACCATCCCGGGCCCGCCGAGTTCATGGGTAACTTGGCAAATTAGCCTGATTTGTTTTTATAGCCATGCTAGGCATTTAAGATATTTTCACTAATTTTGTTCTAAACACGCATTTTGTTTCGAAATAATTGCTTGAGTCATCGAGCCGTACTTGTTTTGGATATTTTCAAAATTTAATCAATGCATTGCTATTTATTATTCATTATTATCTTTCACATTTTCTTTCTACAACGTTATTATTACTTTTCCCGATGAATCGATGACTGTGACATGTAATGAGACAACGCAATATAAGAATAGTGACTCAGAAGAAGAGGATGAAATACCTGAGGAAGTTGTCAGAGAAGTTGAGAACTTTGAGAACAAACCTAAGTCCATCCTGGATGAAAGCGAAGCAATCAATTTGGGAGATTCCGAAACCGTCAAAGAGACTCGCACAAGCATTCACTTATTACCGTCAGATAAGGAAGAATATACTCGTTTCCTGAAAGAGTATGAGGACATTTTTGCATGGTCATATGATGACATGACCGGTCTGAGCACATCCATAGTGGCTCACAAGTTGCCTACCAATCTAATGTGTCCGCCAGTGAAACAGAAACTCAGAAAGTTCAAGCCAGATATGAGCCTGAAAATCAAGGAGGAAGTCATTAAGCAGATCAAAGCCAAAGTCCTTAGGGTAGTGGAGTACCCAACTTGGTTAGCCAACATTGTACCAGTTCCGAAGAAAGATGGGAAAGTCAGGGTGTGTGTTGACTATCGAGATTTAAACAGAGCAAGCCCCAAGATGACTTTCCACTGCCAAACATACACATCCTGATCGACAATTGCGCCAAGCATGAACTCTAATCCTTTGTAGATTGCTTTGCGGGTTATCACAGATTTGGATGGACGAAAAAGACGCAGAGAAAATAGCCTTCATCACACCGTGGGGAGTGTACTATTACAAAATGATGCCATTCGGTCCAAAGAATGCTGGGGCTACTTACATGAGAGCCATGACAACCATCTTCCATGATTTGATACACAAGGAAATAGAAGAGTATGTTGACGACGTCATCATCAAATCCAAGAGGGCCGCAGATCACAAAGCAGATTTGAGAAAGTTCTTTGACAGGCTAAGGAGGTACAATCTAAAATTGAACCCCACAAAATGTGCATTCAGGGTTCCTGCAGGAAAGCTGTTGGGATTCATTGTCACCCGCCGAGGAATCGAGTTGGGCCCGTCCAAAGTTAAGGCTATCCAAGTGTTACCACCACCAAAGAGCAAAAAGGACTTATGAGCTTCCTAGCACGCCTCAACTACATCAGTCGCTTCATAGCACAGTCCACGGTAATATGTGGACCCATCTTCAAAATGTTAAGGAAATATGCTGAAACTAGTTGGACCGAAGATTGTTAGAAGGCGTTTGACAAAATCAAGGAATACCTATCCACACCACCAGTCCTAGTCCCGCCGAAACCTGGGAGACCTTTGCTACTCTATTTATCTGTATTAGATGGAGCTTTCAGATGTGTTTTGGGACAACATGACGAGACAGGAAGAAAGGAGCAAGCATATACTACTTGAGTAAGAAGTTCACACCTTATGAGGCACGATACTCTCTACTGGAATGCACTTGCTGCGGTTTGACATCGACAGCTCATAAATTGAGGCATTACTTCTATGCCTACACCACATACCTCATATCCAGGATGGACCCTCTAAAGTACATCTTTCATAAGCCCATGCCAACCGAGAAGTTAGCCAAGTGGCAGAAGGCGGTCAAAGGACAAGCATTGGCAGACCATCTTGCTGAATATCCTGTGGGAGGAGAATACGAACCATTAAAATCGTATTTTCCTGATGAGAAAGTATCATTCGTAGAAGATTATATTTCCGAAGCCTACGAAGGTTGGAGAATGTTCTTCGATGGGGCTGCAAATTTCAAGGGAGTGGGTATTGGAGCAGTTTTGGTATCAGAAACATGTCAGCAAAGCTTAGGTTTCCGTGCACCAACAATATGGCGGAATATGAGGCTAGCATCATGGGGCTCAATCTGTCCATCTATATGAATATACAGGAGTTACTGGTAATTGGAGATTCTGATCTTCTAGTACATCAGGTTCAAGGAGAACGGGCTACGAAAAACACCAAGATACTACCATACTTGTATCATGTGCAAGAACTAATGAAGAGATTCAAAAAGATAGAATTCAAATATGTTCCAAGAGTCCAGAACGAGTTTGCAGACGCATTGGCCACCTTATCATCAGTGATATAACATCCAGACAAGAATTTCATCGATCCCACCACAGTGAAAATCCAATACCACCCAGCTTATTGTGCTCATGTTGATGAAGAAACGGATGGAAAACCTTGGTTCCACGACATCAAAGATTATTTGGCAGACGGAGAATACCCGGAACAGGCGAACCATACTCAGAAACGTACACTGCGGAGGCTGTCCAATCAGTTCTTCCAAAATGGAGGGACCCTGTAGAGAAGAACTCCTGATCTGGGGTTGTTAAGGTGTCTTGACGCAAAGGAGGCATCCAGATTGCTTGAGGAGATTCATGCCGGAACTTGCAGACCACGTATGAACATATTTGTTCTAGCCAAGAAGATACTCAGGGTTGGATATTTTTTGATGACTATGGAAACGGATTGCATCCGGTACGTCCAGAAATACCACCAATGTTAGGTACATGCAGACATGAGAAAGGTACCACCAAACGAGCTCAATGTAACAAGTGCACCTTGGCATTTTGCTGCTTGGGGAATGGATGTCATTGGTCCAATCGAGCCCACTGCTTCAAATGGGCACCGATTCATTTTAGTGGCTATCGACTATTTCACAAAATGGGTATAGGCACATCTTACAAAGGTGTAACCAAGAAAGTCATCGCAGATTTTGTCAAGGCTCGCATTGTTTGTCGATTCGGGATTCCCGAGTCCATTATCACTGATAATGCTGCCAATCTCAACAGTGATCTGTTGAAAGCCATGTGTGAAACCTTCAAAATCAAGCACAAAAACTCTACAGCATACAGACCTCAAATGAGTGGAGTTGTGGAAGCTGCCAACAAGAACATCAAGAAGATACTAAGGAAGATGGTAGAAAACCACAAACAATGGTACGAGAAGTTACCCTTTTCCCTATTGGGGTACCGAGGCTGTCATTCCCGCCGAGGTTGAAATTCCTTCTTTAAGGATCATACCGGAAGCCAAACTCAGTGATGCAGAATGGATAAGGAGCCGCTATGAGCAATTTTCCCTTATAGATGAAAAAAGAATGAACGCAATATGTCACGGTCAGCTTTATCAGAATAGAATGTCCAGAGCTTTCAACAAAAGGGTCAACAGTTGGTGCTGAAGAAGATCTTCCCGCATCAAGATGAAGCCATAGGGAAATTCTCTCCCAACTGGTAAGGTCCTTACATGGTTCACCGGGTGCTAACAGGAGGAGCACTCATACTTGCATAAATGGACGGAGAAGTTTGGCGAAACCAATCAATTCAGACACGGTCAAGAAATACTAAATTAGATTGTTTACACTTCTTCATATGATGTAATTGAACTACACTTGACCTGATTCCCGTTTAAGAGGGGATACGTAGGCAGCCCTGTGGGTTCGGTCATATCATAATAAAATCTTCATTTTCCTTAGAACCAGAAACTGGGGCAGAATTTTGAGGAGGACCCTCAAAATTCTGGAGCAAGTCCAACCGATGCCATCATATGCCAGACAGTCAGAAATCAGTTAAGTAACTGGGGCAGAATTTTGAGAAGGATTCTAAAAATTCTGGAGCAGATCCGACAAATTTCAACGCATGCAAAATGGCCGAAGGATCATTTACTAAACTGGGGCAGAATTTTGAGGAGGACCCTGAAAATTCTATTGCAAGGAAGTTGCAATGTCTCTAAAAGTGTTACAGTCATTAGTTAATCCAATTTACTTGATACTATATACCATTATGTTTCTAAAACAACTCTATTTTCACCAATAGTGCATATTTTCGAAAACCTCATTTCCATGGCAGCCAGGTGTTACCCAGGGTAACTCAAACGGGGCCTCCAGAACAAAGCAAAGCAAAGCAAGCAGACGAAGGCACGAACCAACCTCCCCTGCAAAACTCATGACCTTTCTTTGGATGCAGGCGTAGTGAACATAGCAGGAGTATTCGCAAATATACATATCAAAGTCACTATCCTCAAAACAATCAGGCCACGAGATGCAAATATACCTCCAGCTAAGAAATATTCTACTCATATTTGTTACTTGTTCACTGCATAAGGCTAAGCATGGCCTTCTCTTTGCACGAGACTAAGCCTTGTCTCAATTCTTGCATGAGGCTAAGCCTTGCCTCCATTATTTGCATAAGGCTAAGCATTGCCTTCTCTTTGCATGAGACTAAGCCCTGTCTCCAATCTTGCATGAGGATAAGCCCTGCCTCCGCATCTGCATAAGGCTAAGCATTGCCTTCTTTTTGCATGAGACTAAGCCTCATCTCCAATCTTGCATGAGGCTAAGCCCTGCCTCCGCATCTGCATAAGGCTAAGCATTGCCTTCTCGTGAGACTTAGCATTGTCTCCTTCTGCATAAGTGTTGCTCCACTTTAAATTTGCATTGTCACACCTCTTTTTTTACTTCACTAACCCTCTTAAATTAATAAAAGGATTTGTAAAGCTCAAAAATGGTTTTTAATTAAAAGTGACAAAAAGATTGTGTTTCAAAGGATTTTTTTTGGAGTCGCCACCTGACATTGGTTTCGGTGTGCCAGGTCCCCGTTTTTAAAAATGATTTTTCCTTTTAAACACTTTGGACTCCAAAACTAAATCTGCACCAGAGATTCGGGTAAGGGGGTTCATTTGACTCGAGGCGAAGGTTTTAGGCACTCCCCAAGTCCCGTGAAAATCACGGTTGTGTACATGATCAAGTTGGCTTTTAAAATATTCAAATTGAGGTAATAACACATAAAAGGAAAGGAAACACAAAAGAGGCTCGACGTCGTCCCCGCCTAATAAAAGAAAATAGAAAAAAAAGAAAAGTAAAGTAAAGTCCTAAATACTAGTATATACTATATTTTCCAACGAGGTTCGTCACGGCCTCCAAATACATGATACGAGGGGGCATACCCCGGATAAAAATATGTACAAATCTACGGGGCATTCCCCTGAATATAAACTAAAAGGAGCGACCTCTCACCTCGAATAAAATAAAATAAATAAATAAATAAAATAAACCGAAGGTTTGCTTACCCGAGTGAACGGCCTAAGCATGCTCCTAGCGGACCAACTAATAAAGCAGTGACATAAAAAACAATATTATCCTTATGTGTTTCTGAAAGTGAATACCATTTCACTACAAGATACGTTCAAGATGCCCCACGTGACTATCTAAGACAATGAACTGAATACTCTTTTTCATCTTTCAGAAGGACAATTTTAATTTCACCAAAACATCATTTCAAATTCATTATCACAACAAGGCAAGCTAAAGGGAATAAGCTCCAAGTTTCAAAGGGGATCACAAACAGAGAACGAAGACGGCAATAGTGTAAGATCAATGAAACGATCACGAAACCAAACAAAACTTCAATTATTCACATCAAAATCTGATAGACTTAGGTGACAATACAATAAATTGAGCATAATCAAACATAGAAGAAAGATTACTCTAAATCAACTAAATTAGCAAGACAAAGAGAAGAGAAATGGACCTTTATATAGCTGAAAAATGATTGTTGCAGTACTTTGAACTCGAAAATATAACAGATTGCGGACGGGAACTCGAATCGGCAACAAAAATCTATCACCGGTGACGAACTCGAATCAAACTCGACTTAACTCCATTCACCATACTCGAAAATCAAAACTCAGAACCAAATGAAGAAACAGAAACATTGTCATTGGCAGATTCGAACTTCGGACGGAACTCCGGATCCAATATTCAAACCAACTCCATCTTTGAAATCGAAATCAACAGAATAAACCAATGTGTTTTTTGTGTTTTTGATTGTGAAATCTAATAGAATAGATTCTTTATATCTAAACCAGGACATTAAATCAGAAAAGGAAAATTCAGAAACCAAAAAACCCCCCGCCTTCTTTCTCTGTATATTTGCGTGTGTGTGTGGTCGGATTTGAGGGGGCGCTGTTTCTGGTGAATGAAGGTTAGTCATCGCTGCAGAAGTTCGTTGAGGTGGGGTGTGCGGCTGGTGGCGCCTGGTTTTTGTGTAGGGGTAAAGAGTTTCAGGGGGTCAAGAAGAAAGGTCTTTGGTTGGTGTGAGGTCGCTGGTTTTTATGTTCTCCGTATCTTGATCACAGCTCTCAAAAATGAGAGAATTGATCAATTATCCAAGGGTAGCCGCTAGCTTAGGGTGTTCAAGGGTCTCTTGTGTTATTTGCAGAAAGGTCTGTCCAAGAGAGGGTGCTGCTAGGTTTTTTGGTAAGGATGGGGTAATGGGCTAAGGTAATTGGGTTGGTCCAAAATTGTTTAAGAAAATTCAAATATGTGATTAGTTTTGGGGTTATTCAAACTCTTTTAGCTAAAATCCCATATCTTATTCTAACAAGTATAATGTATTTATAAAATATAGAAATCACTCTTAATAAAAATAAACTACTAAAATAAAACTAAATACTAAAAGTGAAACTATTTTTGTATATTTTTTAATTTTATGAAAGGTAGATAAACTAAAAGTAACTAAATAAAGTATCAATTTGCAAAATCAGAGAAAATATTTTTTTAATTTTTATTTTTGTGATAAAATAAAGTAAAAGGGTCAAAACTAGTTGAAAAGGCCATAATAGACCTAAACTAAATATTTAAATGCTAAAAATGTGTAAAATCTTGGGGAGGGTCAAAAATTACATGTCTACAGCTGCCCCTCTTTGACTGGAAACATGAAGAGTTATCAGACAAAGAACGACGAGACATGTTTTTTTACCCGACCCTTATTTAGAGAGGCCAAAAATTAAAAGAGAGGAGAATGTGACCGACCCCTGGTATTTGAGCTGCCTACATATCCTTGGCTATAAAAGAATCAGGCCACGTGTAGTTCAGAAGTGAGAAGAGTGATGGAGTATACCGAGGTAGAGAGCCGATTGAGGTGCCGTTGAGGTTCCAGTGCGCGGTCCTGTTATTACATCAAATCAAAATCTAAAAGAACTAAGCAACCCTATCAGCTATGAGTTACAAGATTCCTATCTATAAGTCTACTGAAGCTTGATCTTGAGTCTTGAATGGTTCTTCATTCAGACTTTGATTTGAACCTTGATGCTTGCTAGCTGCAGATGCTGATTCATTCTTCCAGGGCTTCTTCGGATCAAGACCGGACATGCAGTTCTCGTGACTTTAGCCATGTCTTGAGCGGTTCACATTTTTCTTCTGCTTCTGCATTTTGGATTCACTTCTTTTTTTCTGGGTTGAGACTTCTTCTTTTGGTCATCTTGGATTGTCGACTCACACTCTTGAGGCGAGCTTCTACTACTTCTAACTTGAATTGAATTTTGAAATGACTTCCCTCGTTCTCCATGTGGGTGCCTGTGATCAAAACAACAAAACAAACAAAATTTTCACCCCAGTTTGCACCAGGAAGATTTGTGAGTTGTTAGCAAAACTGTAAATCACCTATGTTATTGATTCAATGATGAGAGCAAAAATAAAGACTCGACTGGGATGTGCGTCTCCTAGGGATGAACTTAAACGACTCAAACTAGGAAGTGCGTCTCCTAGAGATGAAACTTGAATGAACCAAACTAGGAAGTGCATCTCCTAAGGATAAAACTCGAATGACTCAAACTAGGAAGTCTGTCTCCTAGGGATGAAAATCAATTTAGGAAGTGCATCTCCTAAAACAAAAATATAAGATGAAAGGCCTAGACTAGGAAGTGCGTCTCCTATGGGTGAAACTTGAATGAACCAAAACTAGGAAGTGCATCTCCTATGGATGGACTTAAATGACTTAAACTAGGAAGTGTGTCTCCCGGGAATGAACTTAAATGACCCAAAACTAGGAAGTGCATCTCCTACGAGTAAAATCTCAATTTAGGAAGTGCGTCTCCTAAAACAAAAATACAACCTGAAAGACACAGACTAGGAAGTACGTCTCCTAAAGGTAAAACTTCAAACTTAAATGACCCAAAACTAGGAAGTGCTTCTCCTAGGGGTAAAATCTCAATTTAGGAATTGCGTCTCCTAAAACAAAAATATAACTTGAAAGACCCGGACTAGGAAGTACGTCTCCTAGGGGTAAAATGTCAATTTAGGAAGTGCGTCTCCTAAAACAAAATATAACCTGAAAGATCCAGACTAAGAAGTGCGTCTCCTAGGGGTGAAACTTCAATGACTCAAACTAGGAAGTGGGTCTCCTAGAGGTGAAACTTGAATGACTCAAACTAGGAAGTGCGTCTCCTAGGGATGAAACTTGAATGAACTAAAACTAGGAGGTGCATCTCCTAAGGATAGAACTCGAATGACTCAAACTAGGAAGTGCGTCTCCTAGGGATGAAACTTGAACGAACCAAACTAGGAAGTGCGTCTCCTAGGGGTAAAACTTAATTTAGGAAGTGTGTCTCCTAAAACAAAAATTAACTTGAAAGACCCACACTAGGAAGTGCGTCGCCTAGGGGTGAAACTTCAATGACTCAAACTAGGAAATGCATCTCCTAGGAATGAACTTAAATGACCCAAAACTAGAAAGTGCGTCTCCTAGGGGTAAAATCTCAATTTAGGAAGTGCGTCTCCTAAAACAAAATATAACTTGAAAGACCCAAACTAGGAAGTGCGTCTCCTACGGGTGAAACTTCAATAACTCAAAGTAGTAAGTGCATCACCTAGGAATCAACTTAAATGACCAAAAACTAGGAAGTGCATCTCCAAGGGGTAAAATCTCAATTTAGGAAGTGCGTCTCCTAAAACAAAATATAACCTGAAAGACCCAGACTAGGAAGTGCATCTCCTAGGGGTGAAACTTCAATAACTCAAACAAGGAAGTTAGTATCCTAGGGGTGAAACTTCAATAACTCAAACTAGGAAGTGCGTCTCCTAGGAATGAACTTGAATGAACCAAAACTAGGAAGTGCGTCTCCTAGGGGTAAATTCTCAATTTAGGAAGTGCGTCTCCTAAACAAAAAAATATAACCTGACAGACCCAGACTAGGAAGTCCGTCTCCTAGGGGTGAAATGTGATCTTCTTAATAGCCTTTGCATAAGCAAAATTGGGGCATTACACGTGAAAAATTCAAGCTCCCAAGATTTGATATGAACATAGCCTTCATCCCTGTTTCAGACAAAGAAAACTTGTGAATTTAAAACATGGTGGTTAGTTTGTGGCCTTGACTACGAGGGCGATTTCTCTTGCACTTGCCACGATCAACTTGGACTTCAACTTGGAAGACAGCGCTTGTTATCGGCCGACCGCTTTTCCAAACAACTCTTATCACAAGAAATATTCCTGATTCGTTCAAGTCCAATATCTTATGCACGATGCATGGCACTCGTGTTCTAACATTCACCAAATCTTTGCATTTTACATCAATCCCAAAGAACATTTATTATTACCAACTCAGTGCACACACTATTGTCATGTGTCTTATGCCATTTTGATGTGCTTTCCAGACTCGACTTTGTGTGATTAAAAAGCTGGTAGCAAATTTTTATGTCATTTCTCACTTGTTTTGACAAAAACTGTCTCAAGAGGGACTCAAACAAAACAAGAGGAACAAAATAAGGGAAAAAACGAAAAGAGATTGTATCTAACAAGAAAATATTTTTACCCAAGAAAAAGAACAAAGTAGAAACTAATCTGATTTGAAGGCTATCTCCACTGACCATGACATGCATCTTGGATTAAGCGGCCTGATCTTTCAAGCGAGTCTAATTTTCAACTCTTGTTATGCCTCTAAGTTGTGAAACTGGGCTTCAACGCTCTAATTGTCCCATTTGATCCACAATCCTCAGTCGACTTGTAGTGCCCTAAAGGTTTTTCACAATCAAGCCTCTCTTATTTTGCTCTTTTCTCAACTCACCGTCACCTTACGGTGCCCATGAGGGTTTTCACCGATAAGACTCTCTTATTTTATCATTTTCTCTCTTTATGCTGAGAACAAGGTGTTACCCATAATAGAAGAAGATCATACTTTTACCACACACTTGATTTTGCATCCTCAAAGATTGGTCGGAAGGTCTTTCTTTGGACCGTAATGTAGGCTTTTGGACAGGGTTGGAAAGAAAGGGTGGCATGAAGGCTCAAAGAAATTTAAGATGAAAGGGTTCAAAATTACAACTTTTGGAATCAGATCTTTTGGCAAAATTAGAACTTCTGCCCCAGTTTCTTGGAGTCTAGGAAATTTTTTTTTGGATTTTTGATTTGATGGGACCGAACCGTAAGGCTGCCTACATATCCTTAGGAGGAATCAGGTCAAACGTAGTTCAAACACAAAGTTGTTTTTTTATTTTCCTTTACTTTCTTTTTCTCTCTTTTTTTCTTTTTTTTTCTTTTCTCCTTTTTTTTCTTCTCTTTTTCTTCTTTTTCTCTTTTTCTTTTTCTTCTTTTTCTCTTTTTCTTTTTCTTTTCTAGTTCCTAACTCTACTTCTGATTCCAAAGAGGGATATGGAACAAAAAAAATTAAGGCTCAAAAGGGGTAGCAAAAGATAAAAGTGTTTAGGTAGCAGAATAAAATGCCTTCGTCATACCAAACTTTAAAAATGCCAAGTACAAACATGCAATTGAAGATAAGCAAAGAAATCATATATAGTATCTATTGATGGCATCAACACAAACAAAAAGTGCCAATGGGCAATACCTTTATCCCAATGAATGACCCTGACCAGTTTGAAGCAGACTTAACTCAACCCCACTTGATGTGGAAGAATGCATTTCAGCACTGACTGATCTACCTCAAACTGCTTGAGAGATAGTCCCTTGTTGTATGCTCTAATCAACCTCTTGACTTCCTAAAGTAACTGCCTCAGTTTCACTCAATCCAAGCTTCAGGTTATCTCAGAATGCATGAATCTTTACTTGTTTCCTCAAATTCATCTTTTATCATATTCAAAACTGTGTCATTGCTTCATGATTAAACTAAATTTCAAGACCAGGCTGAGAATTATGCGTGCATGTCATGTCACTAGAGTTAGGATGAAAAGAACTATAAAAGGAAAAATGACCTAAACAAAAACTGACTAGAACTAACAGAAAACAGGAGAATGCATTAGACAGATGGTGAAAAGGGTTTGAACAAAAAAAGCAAAATAGACATGGGTTACAACCCTGGAACAATCAGAAATAACACTAGACGAGTTACTACAAATAAACGAACTAGACAAAATAAGAAAAAGAAGGGTTTGAGCCACAAGACAATATCCTGATTACAACCCTGAAATAACCCGGACAACAGAAATGACAACAAAATAAACCACTAAAACTCCTCTCTGGCTAGCCAAGAAAAGAGTGTCTTTCCAATTACTAAGCTCAACATCTTAGTCACTGCATTCCACATCAATATTACCAGAACCTCCACAGGTCTCCATCACGTTGACCTTAGCAAATATCTTGTGGGTCCCTTTTGCCAACTCGTTCTTAAGATCAACCTCTGGAACCGGGACTGATAGCGAAGAAAACTTTTCGGTAAGTATCCTTCCAAGGGATTCAGAAGAGTTCTCATATTCCTTTTCCACACAAATTATGTCCACCATATGCGTCCCATTATGAACAGGCAATGGACTTTTGCTAGTTTCTGCTGCATTTGGATTTTGCACGGTAATGTCACCTGCATCAATAAGCTTCTGGACTGCTCTTTTCAGATGACAACATTTTTCTATGTCATGCCGCGGGGCATTAGAGCAATATGCGCAACTTTGAGAAAAATCAAAATCTTTGGAAAGTGTTTAAGCATTTTTATCTGAATCGGCTTCAACATGTCCAATTGCCTCAACCTTTGGAATAGACTGGCATATGATTCTTCAATAGGAGTGAAAGACTTTTCTCTTTTCTTCTGCCTTCTCATTTTGTACTCCGGCCTTGGTTTGAACCTCTTTTGGGTAGGTGGTTGATATGCTTTTAGAGGTAGGTAAGACATTTGTGGAGGCGGTGCAAGTCGTTGCGAGTTTCGTGGGTGTGGAGCATATGGCGGTGCATTGTGGATAGAGTACTAGGAAGGTGAGGTATGGCTTTGGGGATTTTGTGGAGGAAAGTAGCATTGGTGAGGGTTACCTGGAGTACGAGGATATTCATGGGGTCGGTACTGAGGCTAAAAGCGTTTAGTAGGAATGCCCAGTGGTTCATGTCGTTGGCTGGGCTCAGCAACATCTTTTCTACCAATCGGAGAACTGACCCGAGCAACTTGTTCGTTCCATCTGAACCAAAACTCCCTAAAACCTTCCTTGGGTTTCTTTTCCATCTGAGATAGGGAGGAGCGGTCTGGGATAATGTCTACATTGTACTGATAGTGCCGAAGAAAATCTTGAGCCATGTCACCCCATGCATGCCACTTACTAGCATCTTGGCGGGTGTACCACTCCAGAGCTGCCCCACTCAGACTCTGATTGAAATACGCCATCAATAATTCATGTTTCCTGCAAACATTTCTCATTTCACTGCAATAACCCCTGAGATGGGCTACTGGATCTCCACGCCCATCATATAAATTAAGCTTGGCATTTTAGACCCTTTCAGCTTTCTGGATATCTCATCTTGCTCCACTGTCTTAGTAGGGTTTGCAGTCTCACCGAGAGGCTCAAAATGAAGAGCGTAAGAGTGTGGACCCGAAACCTTGAAAATTGGTTCTGGAGCATAGTGTTGGACATCGGGGACTTCGAACACAGTCTCACTAGAGAATCAAGGAAGAGTAGTTGGTGGAGGAGCTACAAAAACATGAGTGGTCAAAGGAGCGGGATATGATGTGCTTTTGAGGGGTAAAGTGTGAAAAGGTTGTGGGGAGATATCAGCAGCAGTGGGAACCTGGGCTTGTGATAGTGGTGGGATAGTTGCGGGGCTTTCGATGTAGTAGTAGGGAATGAAGGTGGAGGATGCCCCCTGATCCAAGACTGATACATTTCTGCCATCTGTTGTTTCAACCTTTGGACCTCCTCTTTCAATTCAGATTCCGACTTCTCAATCTCCCTCGACGGGTCAACAACTCCTGTATCCAAGTCCTTGCTAGCCATGGCTACCTTGCTATTTGACATTGTGTTGTATGGACGAATCGCCAAAGTGCCACAAACTAAGTAACAAAAAGGAGCAAAACAAAGCCAACATGTTAGCGTTAGGGCATTTATCAGATAGATATATCACATTGCATGCAATGCCCCTAGCAACAATTAACGGTTCTAAAATGACTTCGAGGGTCACAAGGTCATTGGCATCATCCCAATTTTGCTCTTCTTTCCCCATTTCCTCTTCATTTTCCTTTCTAGAACCGATTAGTTTTTCATCTCCTTCCCCCTCTTTTCTTTCCTCTCATTTCTCACATCACACAACTTCATTCCTTTTTTTATTCTTTTTTTTTCGCTTTTTTATTTAATAATCATTCGATCGAACCCTATGTAGGTTGCCTAAGTATCATGTCCCTCATGAATCAGATCAAGCGTAGTTCTGGAAAAGTCATGGACCAAATAAACTAAAAACAAAAATCTTTCTGAATTTTCATTTATAACTTTTTTTGGGTTTTCAAATACATCATAGGAAGTATGATAACAAAAGACTAGACAAACTCTTACACCACCTAAAAGACTCAAAACTACTAGACAAGACAAGAAAGCAAAAGAAAATATGAAAATAGACTCAAAATATAAAAAATCTCTTCAAACAAGCTCCCAAATGCGATGGTCTTGGGATATCAATCATGCTCGAGCTGTGGTAAATGAAACCATACCTGAATGAGAAAAATAAGACCAAATAGATTAGTGACTCAAGACACTATGCAACGCCACGACACCTTATATTTGACACATACAAGGCATGATTAAGGTTATTTTTGCAAAATGACCTACGCGGCCTGAATGTGGCTAGTAGTGCAAACTCAATTAGGATGACCCCTAAGACATGAATATACCTCACTAAGGCTTATATGGCTCCAAACTCCCAATAATCATGGCCCAAAATTAATTTACAGAAATGACCCATTTTGCAAAAACAGCCGATATGGCCAGAAGTGGCTAAAGATGAAAACTCAAAAGGTCGGACCTTAAAGTAATATGACACCTCGTTATGGACTCAAGATCCTAAGACATGGGTAATTGAACCACTTTTGCGAAAATGATCCCATTTTGCAAGAATGACCGATGTGGCCAAAAGTGGCTATACATGCAAGATTTGGCTAAGACCCCGCAAAGCCAAGAACCTAAGACATACTAGGAAGACCGGACCCTATGTGGGCTGCCTACGTATCTCGCCCTGAAAGAGGAGAATCGGGTATGCGTAGTTCGGGAAGATTGGATACGGGAGAGAATTTTTTTTTAAAAAACACTGATTTGAAGAAGACATATTTTTTGTCTTTTTATTGAAAAATGATGAAACATGTAAAATCTTTTTAGATTTTCTTTTTCTATTTTATTTGAATTTTGGAAAATGATGGAAAAGTGCAAAATCTTTTGAATTTTTCATTTTCATTTTTTTGGTCTTTTTCTTGAAAAAGTTGTGAAAAAAAATAACTGGGTCCTACTTGCTTCATCTTTATACCCACAACCATAATTGGTCCACCAAATTACCTTTTTACCCTCAAAGATGTAACATGTATCACAGAGGGATAATTGAATGTCCTTTTGGGCCACGTGCCCATTTTTGACAAAATTGGATAGGCCAACTACAAAGGGACACGGTACCTGGGACCGAACCCTGCTAAGTGTAAATGACATGATGCAAATAAGCATGACCTAAAGGCTGACCTAATTTGGGGTTCACTAGACAAGGCAATTCAGGGCGGCACATGGTCGATGGCGGCTGCTCTAGCTGTCCGCCCACTCCACGCTCCCACGCCACCCCCTAAAGACACGAGTGACTCACAAAAAGGCCGTGTACGCTCAAACGTACTCCAGAAGACTTGTTGCAGAAAGAAGACCCGGGGTTATGTAAATGATGACAATTATAAAGCAGTAAACACATAAGAAAAAACGATAAACAGATAACCAACAAAACAACAAATAAGACAAACAAACCAAATAAACAAAGCAAATAGAGAAAACAAACACCTCAACCGAATACCCTAAAAGCCAACAAGATCAAGTATCAGCTCGAACCTACAACTCCCCAGCAGAGTCGCCAAAGCTGTCACACCCCTTTTTTACTTCACTAACCCTCTTAAATTAATAAAAGGATTTGTAAAGCTCAAAAAGGGTTTTTTAATTAAAAGTGACAAAAAGGTTGTGTTTCAAAGAATTTTTTTCAGAGTCTCCACCTGACATTGGTTTCGGTGCGTCAGGTCACCGTTTATAAAAATGTTTTTTCCTTTTAAACACTTTGGACTCCAAAACTAAATCTGCACCAGAGATTCGGGTAAGGGGGTTCATTTGACTCGGGGAGAAGGTGTCAGGCACTCCCTAAGTCCCTTGAAAATCACGGCTACATACATGATTAGTTGGCTTTTAAAATATTCAAATTGAGCTAAAAACACAGAAAAGGAAAGCAAACACAAAAGAGGCTCGAGGTCGTCCCCGCCTAATAAAAAAATAGAAAAAAGAAAAGTGAAGTAAAGTCCTAAATACTAATATATACTATATTTTCCAACGAGGTTCGTCACGACCTCCAAATCATGATACGACGGGGCATACCCCGGATAAAAATATGTACAAATCTACGGGCCAATCCCCTGAATATAAACTAAAAGGAGCGACCTCTCACCTCGAATAAAAATAAAATAAATAAATAAAAAATAAACCTGTGGTTTGCCTATCCGAGTGAACGGCCTAAGCATGCTCCTAGCGGACCAACTAATAAAGCAGTGACATAAAAACAATATTATCCTTATGTGTTTCTGAATGTGAATACCATTTCACTAAAAGATACGTTCAAGATGCCCCACGTGACTATCTAAGACAATGAAATGAATACTCTTTTTCATCTCTCAGAAGGACAATTTTAAATTCACCAAAACATCATTTCAAATTCGTTATCACTACAAGGCAAGCTAAAGGGAATAAGATCCAAGTTTCAAAGGGGATCACAAATAGAGAACGAAGACGACAATAGTGTAAGATCAATGAAACGATCACGAAACCAAACAAAACTTCAGTTATTCACATCAAAATCTGATAGACTTAGGTGACAATACCATAAATTGAGCATATTCAAACATAGAAGAAAGATCACTCTAAGTCAACTAAATCAGTATGACAAAGAGAAGAGAAATGGACCTTTATATAGCTGCAAATTGATTGTTGCACTACTTTGAACTCGAAAATATAACGGATCGCGGACGGGAATTCGAATCGGCACCGGAAATCTATCACCGACGATAAACTCGAATCAAACTCGACTTAACTCCATTCCCCATACTCGAAAATTAGAAAATCAGAACCTAATGAAGACACAAAAACGTTCTCATCGACATATTCGAACTTCAGACGGAACTCCAGATCAAATATTCAAACCAGGTCCATCTTTGAAATCAAAATCAACAGAAGAAACCAAAGTGTTTTTTGTATTTTTGATTATGAAATGTAATAGAACTGATTCTTTATATCTAAACTAGGACATTAAATCAGAAAAGGAAAATTTAGAAACCAAAAATCCCCCGCCTTCTTTCTCTGTGTATCTGCGTGTATGTGTGTGGTCGGATTTGAGTGGGCGCTGCTTCTGGCGAATGAAGGTTGGTCGCCACTGCTAATGTTCGTAGAGGTGGGGTGTGCGGCTAGTGGCGCCTGGTTTTTGTGTGGGGATGAAGAGATTCAGGGGGTCAAGAAGAAGAGGTCCTTGGTTGGTGTGAGGTCGATGGTTTTTATGTTCTCTGTATCTTGATCACAGCTCTCAAAAATGAGAGATTGATCGATTCTCCAAGGGCAGACGCTAGCTTAGGGTGTTCAAGGGTCTCTTGTATTATTTGCTGAAAGGTCTGTCCAAGAGAGGGTGCTGCTAGGTTTTTTGTTAAGGATGTGGTAATGGCTAAGGTTATTTGGGTTAAGGGTAATTGGGTTGGTCCAAAATTGTTTAAGAAAATTCAAATATGAGATTAGTTTTACGGTTGTTCAAAATCTTTTAGCTAAAATCCCAAATCTTATTCTAAAGAGTATAATGTATTTATAAAATATAGAAATCACTCTTAATTAAAATAAACTACTAAAATAAAACTAAATACTAAAAGTGAAACTATTTTTGTATATTTTTAATTTTATGAAAGGTAGATAAACTAAAAGTAACTAAATAAAATATCAATTAGCTAAATAAGAGAAAATATTTTTGTAATTTTCATTTTTGTGATAAAATAAAGTAAAAGGGTCAAAACTAGTTGAAATAGCCATAATAGACCTAAACTAAATATTTAAATGCTAAAAATGTGTAAAATCTTGGGGAGGGTCAAAAATTACATGTCTACATGCATTATCTTCTTCTCTCGGGGCTAAGCTTTGCCCCCAAACTCTGCGCAAGGCTAAGCATTGCCTTGTTATTACCTTCGGTATCATGTCTCTGCACTTCACGGGCTGATGTATAGCCAATTTGTCCAAAGGCGTCATAGTCTGAAGGCATCATCCTCATAGCCTGAAGACACCATGTCATGGCCTGAGGATCTCTCAATACTGCGCATCATTATTCAAAGGCGTCGTGGTTCAGAGGCACCATTTTCATGGCCTGAGAACATCATTTCATGGCCTGCGAATCTCTTATCTCATGATTCATGGCCCGGGATATCATGGTCTAAGGTCATTATCCATACCGTCCAAAGACAACCTTTTATGGTCTAAAGGGAACTTGCATCATGTTTAGATTCTCGCAATACTCTATATACTCGCGTGCATTGTGTTTTATGTTTTGTAGGTAACTCAGGAAGTAACCGTTCTTCAAATAGGAGCAACCTTCGCTCCGGTTTCCATTCATACCCTTCCGGTTTCCATTTGTGCCTTACCATTATTTCAAACGTAATCGACCCCCATCAATTACCCACCTTTACTCTGTGACCGTTCAGATATCTACCCTATGATACATCCGTTACACTTCATACTCGTACTCATAACTCAGCATAAACCCATCTGATATTATCCTCCCTGAGAAGGGAACCTTTCTGAATATGCTACCATTCCTATAACAATCCCGTCGACTTCGTTCACCGTTGGGTCCATAACTACACATGGCCTGATTCCTGTAAAACCAAGGATATGTAGGCAACTCAGAGACCAGAGTTCGGCCTCTATTTTTTTTTAGAACATCCCATTCGGTCAAAATCGATCATCATTTCTTTACCCGAAAACTCTTTCATCCTTCCCAGGTAAAGAGAGGCAGCTGTTGATACCCAATTTTTCCCTCACATATTTTAAAAATGCATATATACTTTCAAAATAGTGCATGAATATCAACCAGCATTTTTCCATAATTTTCTGTAATTTTAAAAGGATTTTTACTAATTTGTTCTAGCATTTTACTATCTAAATAATTACTAATTGCATCACAAACGATTTTATGATACTTTTATTTGCTTAATTTTATTATTTATATTTATACTGAGCTTTGATTATTTCACAAATAGTCATATGTACATGTTAGGGTTATAATTGCAATAACTTTGCAGTAATAACCCATGTGTGCATAATTACCTTATTTCACAAGAAAATAACCTTTTATATTTTTATAATGCTAACTATTTATTTTAAATCATCTTCATGCATAAAAATCATTTTTAGCTAATTTTATAAATTATTTTATCAATTAATTGGGTATTTAAATAATGGCCCCTTTTCCTTAATCATTTTGGGACCTAACCCAACTACAGCAGCCCAATTACTTAAAATCCTAGCCCAATCCGCCTCAGCCCAAACTAAATAACCCTTACCCGACCCAGAATCTCCACTAATCGTGGTCGTTGATCTCTGAGATCAACGGTCCACGTTACCCTTTCCTTTTTTAATCCAACGACCCCCCAAACTCTACTCACTCTCCCATTTACGCCGCCTCTGAATCCTCTCCTCCTCTCGTCTCTCTCGGACACCCTCAAACCCTAGAGTGCCGTCACTCAAAAATTCCCCCAAACCCCTTCGATTCTTGACCAGATATAGGGTCATCTGGTGATTGATTGCCTTATGTAGCCTCTCACCTCTTCTGGTTGTTCGATTACGTTGATTTATGAAAGAATCTCGAAGAGATTCAACTCAGATTTTGTTCAAACCTTTTCATAAGCTATCTATGGCCATTTCCATTTGTGAGTACCATTATCTTCGTGTTTATGGCTCGAATCTATGGTTTTAAACCAGGTTTTCTTTCATCTCTGTCATTTTTTTTAAAACCCTAATCTTATGCTACTTGGGTCTGTTCAGATCCTTGTAGATCTGAAACGTTTTAAGTGTTATTTGGTATTTCTCTTTGGAAAACCTTCTGTTTCTCCTTATTAATAGTCGATTCCAATGCTTTCCGAAATTAGGGTTTCGTTTTAAGCTCTCTCCAAAACCGTTTTAGAACTCCCAAGTGTTTGGATCTGATTATCTTTACTAGTTTGACTAATTTTTGTGTATATGCTTTAAACCCTAGGTTTCTTTGCTTACTGCACCAATTACTTCAATCTTTTCCCATTATTGTTTATCTCTGTCAATCAAAATAGATTGACTGATTTTATTTAGGGTTTGAATTATATTTTGCTGTTAAAATCAGTACTTCCCCGTGATTTTACCTATTTTCCTTATGACTTTTGATTGGTACTACTTGCCTTATTTAGATTATTTAGTCTAATTTATGGTCAATAATTGATTTATCTACCTTGTTTGAATCTCAATCCGTGTTGGAAACTGATTCTCCTTATTTTAAGGTGACACTTCCGGATTCTGTTTGTATCAATTAGCTTGGGTTTAGCCCCAATTCACTGATTAATTATATTTGCTTACCTTATTTCTGAACTCTAATTTTCTTGCCTTAATTGTCTTCTCTGCTAAATGCTATATAAAATCCATTCTGATTTCTTTTAAACACACACACACACACAAACTCTTGCTCTCATTCAAACCTTTCTGTTACTTGTGTTTGCTACATTGTCTAGCCGGTTGAAAGGCAAGGCTAGACTATTGGATTCTGCATACTTTCAACTTCCTATTTGCTATTTCCTAACTGGTATGTCTCCACTTCTGCTATCATTCAATATGCTATGTAATTGGACCTATGTGCTTCATGCTTGTTGATTTTAATCAGCATGCCTACTTCTATGTAATGTGACGTATGTGCTTCTTGTTTACTCCCTTTAAATAGCATGTCTATCTCTGTTATCATGTCCTACTCAATGTGCTATGTAGTCAATCTGCTGTAGGTATCAACATGCCTCTGTTTGCCCTTATGTTTCTGTTAACTAGCATGCTTAATCTCCTGTGAATTTGTCCTAACCAATAAGTTAGTATGGTTACTCCACTTTTGCCTATTCCTGTTGATCCAAGACATTTTGTCTTCTTGTTTCTCAACTAGCATGCTTTCTGTCCTGTTTTAAGTGTTTCACCTTAACAAACTCCTGATTAATTCATGATTTCTGTGCTCTCAACTTCTGCTGCCTTTCTGTATGATTGTCCGATCAATAACTTGATCCCAGTATGCTGTTTTCTGATCAATATGCCTATATGTTTGTCACGCCCCAACATCGGGAGGCGCGACCGGCGCAAAATCGAGTGAACCCAACTGAGCAAGCCTTATTAACACTTTCTACCGAACTCAATACGATTAAGGAAACCATGCTTTCGTTTATTTAGACAATAGCAAGATCGAACATTCAACATTGTTAGTTCATTTTTATATCACAAATCTTAAATCATGGCTAAGTTTCCAAGATTTCATACAGTTATAGTTTGGAAGAACTAGAGTATAGAGTTGCAACACATTCATTAACCCATCCAACACCCATACATAACCCACACAAATGTCTACGGAGCCTCTATGGATACAAAAGACAAACTATGACAACGCCGGCAACAAGGCCCCGGCTATACCTCAAAAGTGGAAGTCTACAACAGAAGATGTACAACATAACCCCTTGAAGGAGAAAGGGGCTCACCAAGACTTTGAGAGGAGGAGAATTCGCAACGCGCGATCGGCATTGTCCGCTATGGAGCCACCTACATTCATTTAAAAATGTAGCGCCCCCGGCAAAAGGGACGTTAGTTCCATGGAATAGTACCAGTATGTATAACTAAACACCATCTAGTTAGAAAGAACTTTCATACAAGAATAAGGAAATCACAAGTATAACTCAAAAACTTTAAACGATCACCATATTATCAAATAAAAGAATCATACAATTTTAACATCATTTTTCCATAGCTTTTAGTTTGGGGCATTTTACACTGTTCATCATTGTTCACAATTCCACCGCTATCTTGAGCGGAGTCCGATATCGACCCGATCGGCTAGGTTGCCTCATTTGAGACATATACTTCAATCACAATCTCATTTTCCCTTTTTTCAGAATTCAATATCAGCACAATACCACCATGTGTGCGGCATGGCGTCCGATCTCGGCCCGATCGGCTAGGCCGCCTTACCAAGGCGTTGTTCCCTTCTCATTACTCATCTCGTTTCAATCTTTTTTTCATATATATCATTTCATACGCACTTGGGGCCACAACTATCACATCATTTTTGGCACTAGGCCACATTTCACATCATTCCCAATTTCAATGTTAGCTTTGCAATTTAGGATAATAGGTGCACACAAGAGCAATTTAAATTGTAAGCATAGATAAGACTTCACATAGATGGCACAACAAACGCAACTTCAATCTTGATTTAAGGTCTAAGCATTTCAATACATGATTCATATTCTTCGCACGTTTTCAAGTTATCGGGAATAGCACATTGATCATATTGAGACACATCTTTCACGTATATAAAGTTGCAACACCAATCCATGTGAAATAACAATCAATACAATAATCCAACTTTAATCTTACCACATTTACACAAACACCAATGGAACTCAATTTCTAAAAAGACGGGGTTTTAGCCATACATACCTCAATAGAGCTTTCCTTAAATTCTTACAAAGTTCTGGGACTCTTAGCAACATCAATCTATTTTATAGGAATTACAAATTGAACCAAGAATTAGAGACATGATTAAGATTCTACATCACTTGAGCATATTATCAAGCACTATGTGTGCATTGTGATTTTAGGTCCCTTTTGTGAGAGATTTTTATCATCTTACACCCCAATTGCTATCTTTTTAACTCACAACCTCCCCATACTCTATTGCCACTCATGCATGCAAGATTATCAACCCTTATACCCATGAACCCACTTGCTAATCAGTTATTTTAATAGAAATTTTGAAATTATAGATTAGGGCACTTCTTATCTCTTAGGGTGTAGACCTAGTAATTTCACTTGACAATCTTTAAGGATTTGGGGAAAGAATTGAGTGGGGACTTGATGAAGATCACTCCCTCTCTCTCTAGAACTTCCTCTCTCACTCTATTTGCAGTAAAATAACATAAAAAGGGTCGGATGGGGTGTTTTTAATGGGATGGTGTCGGGTTTTAAAAGTTAGAAAATAGGAGCCCCGACACAATCTGCGATCGCATATGCGATCGCATAATTGACATGCGGCCCGTAAAATGGACCGCAAAAATAGCTTCAAAAAACTGAGCAAACTGCCCGAGTATGCGATAGGAATGCGGTCCGCATACCTGTTCTGCGGTCGCATAATGCACCGCAGAACTGGCCCTCGCAAAATTCCAAGGGGATTATGCAATGACTATGCGGCCCGCATATTGATTATGCGATCGCATAGTTGGCCGCATAGTTGACCTCAAAATTACCATCAAGCTGTCTGACTCTGCGGCGACTATGCGGTCCGCATAGCTATTATGCGACCGCATAATGGACCGCATAAATGCATTTTTCTGGAAAACATTATTCCTTAACTTCTAATGCATAGATCAGTCCAAGGGTTGGAACCGCGGCGACCAAGCTCGCGGCGAAGAATTTTACAAATTTCTAACACGTATTCCTAACTTGGCACTATGAGCTCTCGGGTTTTGAGTAGAATTTTTCAAGGGGCCTTACCTCCTCCCCCACTTAGGATCATCCGTCCTCGAATGAGGATCAAGGTTCACTCATTAGCAATCTTTATGCAACCTCAGCTTTTCACAATCATGGAACATATCAACAACCCAAAATTTGGCTAACTCCCTAAATTTCCAAAATTTCGCCAGAGTTTCCTTTGTATCTAGGCCTATCCACCTGCCAGAGGGCCCCTGAAACATATCCTAACAGCATATACATATTTCATAGACATAACATAACTTGCACAACACTAACCATAGCCATATAGGCAACATATAACCAAAACAAAATAGAACAGTTTTACATAGATCAAATCAAGGATACAGAGTTCATAGGAACCAAATGCATAAAAGCTATTACATGGCTATACAAACAAATGTGGGTACTTCCTTCTCATTTCTTCCTCGGCTTCCCAAGTGGCTTCCTCAACCTGCTGGTTCCGCCATAACACTTTTACGGAGGCAATTTCCTTATTTCTCAATTTTCAAACCTGCCTGTCAAGAATGGCAACTGGAACTTCTTCATAGGACAGTTCTTCATTAACCTCAATAGTTTCAACTGGCACAATAGTGGACGGATCTCCCACGACCTTCTTCAACATAGACACATGGAAGACTGGGTGTACCAATGACATCTCGGGTGGCAGTTCGAGCTTTATGCCACCTGACCAATCCTCTGAATGATTCTGTACGGTCCGACATACCTTGGACTCAGTTTTCCTTTCTTCCCAAACCACATGATACCCTTCATGGGGGAACCTTCAAGAATACCCAATCATCTTCTTTGAACTCCAAATCTCTGCGGCGAACGTCCGAATAAGACTTTTGGCGACTCTGAGCAGTTTTCAACCTCTCCTTAATAATTTTGACCTTCTCCATGGCCTGGTGCACAAGGTCTGGCCCTATCAATTCAGCCTCTCCAATCTCGAACCACCCAATGGGAGACCTACATCTCCTACCATACAATGCCTCAAATGGCGCCATCTGGATACTAGCATGGAAGCTGTTGTTATAAGAAAACTCTATAAGTGGCAAATGATCATCCCAGCTACCTTTGAAATCTAGAACACAAGCACGCAACATGTTCTCAAGCGTCTGAATAGTCCGCTCTGCTTGCCCGTCGGTCTGAGGGTGAAAAGCTGTGCTAAGATTTACCTACGTGCCCAAACCTTGCTGAAATTTCTTCCAAAAGTTGGCCGTGAACTGAGCCCCTCGATCTGAAATGATTGAGACTGGAGTACCATGCAACCTTACTATTTCCAAAATTTCTAACACGTATTCCTAACTTGGCACTACGAGCTCTTGGGTTTTGAGTAGAAATTTTCACGGGGCCTTACAATGCTCACCTAGTAATAGCTAATGGATTAAGGCCGTGTGAAACCTTGTTCAAGTTAATTGTCACTCTGTTCTGTTTGTTGTTTGATTGCTGGAGTTTGTGGCTGAAATCCTTTTGCTAAAAGTGTGCTGCTAGGAATTTCTTGGAAAAATAGATATCGAGGTTATTAGTGAAAGCTGGGAGGGATTTTTATATATCTCTGTTGAAATTGGGTAGAGAACCTGCCTATAAGACTTGATTATGCTGGTATTGTATTATTATTTTGACTCTGTGCTGCACATCTGCATATCAGATATCCTGTTATAGGGCTTTACGTTTATTTCTGCACATTAGACATCCTGTTTATAGGACTTGCACGTATTTTTTTATCTAATATGCATTAGTAACCATGTCTATAGGCTATTGACTGTTTGAATAACCATTTTCCTGTCAATGTGCTCTAAGAATTCTGCCTATGCATGAGTAATAGAGGTCCTACCTATAGGAACTGAAGTCATCTAGATACTATGCCAATAAGGTTTCAAAAAATTAATTTTCGCATATAGATACCATGCCTATAAGATTTCAAAAATTAATTCCTGCATTTATATACCATGCCTATAAGGTTTCAAATCGATTTCTGCATTTAGATACCATGCCTATAAGGTTTTAAGATCAGTTTCTGCACTTAGATATCATGCCTATAGGGAATGCATATAAAATCGATCTTCTGCATCATAAAATAATGCTTGTAATCAGTCTCAACACTTAGAAAGCATGCCTATAGGGTCTAAAGATAAAATCAGCCTGTTAAAATCAGTAACTGTTTACATCTTAGATACAATGCTAATAGGGTTCTGCCCGGCTATCACCTAGGCAAACCTGCAGGACAATTAAAACCTGAGATTACAATTGTGATCTTTTTGCTGCTTGAAACGTGTTCAAATTCAGTAAGTGATAAAATCAGTAGGCAAACTGATAAGTATTCACTTCCTCGCTTAAATAAAACTTCTGTCTATTCTGTTTCTACTCATTTAGATATCCTGCCTATAGGACTCTTAAATTTATAAAACTCCTTTGTTTGAATGGCGTGCACTTCCTTTGTATCTATTTGTGGAGGTAAATATGAGCCCTTAAGTGATCTTTTATGTGACAGTCCTACTTGTTTTGTTTGTCATTTAGTTTTCTCCTTTTAAACACCATAGGTGAGTCTAGAACCACCTTAAATAGAGGTCCTAAACACCTCCAGGGCCACAGTTAAGGGACGGGTAATGCACGCATAAGGCACGTACTGGATGCTATTAGAACGCTTATGTAACAATGATTACGGGGAGGGTAATTGGGTAGTAAAGGATATGATGACCTGTGCGCTAATGGTACGCATTACACCTCTATTGAGGAAAGTTTACCGAGTATTGCACAGAAGTGATCCTACAGGCTAATAAACTTAGGACCCCCTTTATTCCCGTTTAAATAATCTCTATTTGTCTAAATTGCTTTATTTGCTTATAAGACTAGTTCACCTAATTCGAGTTTGGCCGGGACCCACCGTTTTGGACCTCGAGGGGTGCCTAACACCTCCCCTTCAAGGTTATTTCGAGCCCTTACCCAATCTCTGGTAATGCAAACCGATCTATGAGTCATTTGCTTTAGGTGCCCTAACGCACCTTAAATCCGTTTGGTGGCGACTCTTCAAATCTCATACCCAAACCCCAAAAGGAAATGAGTTGTCCCAAAAAATGTCGAAACCCAGACTTCGCGAAGAAAAAGGGGGCGCGACAGAGATTAGACTTGATACTTACTTAGTGCATGTTGTTTATTTACTCATACGATACTATTGCATATATTGTGTAGATTCTGGCATTGGCACTCGTGGATCCAAGGATGGTACGTAGTAGGTTATTCAGTAGACTCGAGGTAGTGTTGCTTGATCGATTGCAGACCCTTGAAGTCACCTTCTTCTCATTATCATATTGTTTATCTATTGAGATAGTACTCATGTATTTTATGAGAGAGTTGTGTATCATCTTAGTAAATTATGGCTCGGTACCAGCATATTTTAGGGGATGTTATTGTAGTACTTCTGTATTTGATTGATGGTTTTGTGACTTATTTTGATGACTTCTCTATATTATGAGTAGATTTTCTTATGTTTGTCTCATTTTGATTGATGTTTGAGTGTTGGCTTACCTAGAAAGTTGGGTTAGGTATCATCATGACCATGGTGAGATTTTGGGTCATGAAAAATTAGCATCTGAGCTCTAGGTTCATAGGATCGGTGGATCATGAGCATGTCTGGTAGAAAATTGTAAATAGGTATGGAGACGTCTCTACATATATTTGAGAGGCTATGGGACAACAAGGAAACTTCCCTTCCTTATTTCCTTGTCGTACGTCCATTGTTTCATCTTGAAGCTTAAATCTTTACTCGTCCATTCTCTCATAGAAGATCAAAAAACGTGCATCAGCAACAACTGAGTAGGAGCCAGAGCCTAAGTTACAGTCACTACTATTGATAGAGGTAGCGGTAGAGGCAAGGCTAGAGCCCAGACTAGGGCACGTGCAGCAGCACTTAGAGATGGAGCACTCGTAGTCACTTATGCTCATGCTAGAGCACTTTTTGAGGAGCCACTTGTAGCTCCAGTAGTGGACCATGTTCAAGACCAGGTAGTTCTACTAGGTCCAGCTCAGGTTCCTTAGGGTTTCATTGCTACTCTAATTCCTCGGGATACTATGATCCAGATTTTGAGTTACTTTGATGGTCTGGCACAGGCATATATGATTCCTGTGGTTCCAGCTACTTCTGAGGTTGAAGGGGGAGCCTAGATACCAGATACTTACACTCTGGAGCAGACCATTTCTATATTTCATACTTTGGGAGTTCTAGTTATTTTACCAATTAGGGTAGGTCAACCTATTACTATAGTTAGGCATGAAGTTAAACCCGATATGTATGTTAATAAGTTAAAGATGATGGATCAATTCCAGAAGATAGATCCTCCATGGTTTGATAGTGATCCCACATCCAATGCTTAGGAGTTTTCGGATAGGTTCCATGATATTATGCGGAATTATATCTTGTGGAGTCCAATGGAGTTGATTTCACTATTTTTCAGTTGAGAGGGCCAGCCAAGAGATGATGGACAACTTATGAGTGGAGTAGGCTTGTAGAGTCATTTCCTCGTAATTGAACTTCGTTTTCTATACTTTTTTTGGAGAAGTTAATTCCACTCAGTAGGAGAGATAAGTTATTTAGCCAATTTGAGCACTTGCAGCAAGATCGTATATCAGTTACTGAGTGTTAGATGAGGTTTACTGGGGTTTGTTGCTTCCCACCGAGATTGAGAGGATAAGGAGGTTCATTGAGGGCTTAATTTTAGAATTAAACTCAATATGGCTAGAGAGACAGAGGCTGGGACTACTTTTCTATAGGTAGTGGAGATAGCATAGAGGCAGTGAAGGATAAGAGGCCTCGTCATTCAGGTTGATTTAGTGTTGTCATGTTTGGAGGTAAGAGTTACTTATGTAGAGGCTATCTTGACAGGCTATTACACTCAACACTTAAGACTTCTCATGGTGCTCTAGTTAGATATGGTTCTTACAGTACTCATTCCGAATAGACATCCTACATTGCGCCCCCAGCTTATGGTTCTCACGGTGGCTACTCTAGTCGTCGAGTAATAGACCCAATATAAGTAGCCATGGCAGCAAAGAGCTTGCTTTGAGTGTGGAGATTCGAGGTATATAATGAGAGTTTGTACTAGGTTTCATAGTGGTATATCTCAGCAGGGTACTCATGCCATGATTCCAACCCAGTTTCCATACCACTAGTCCGGCCAACTAACGGCGGAACCAACCAACTAGAGGTTGAGGTTATCCTGTTAGAGGCTGTCTTAGAGAATGGAGACAGATCGATAGAGGTTAGTCTCGTTGCTATGCTTTCCTGGTAGGCGAAATGCAGTTGCGCCCAATGAAGTCATTATATATATTATTTCAATACGTCATAGAGATGCTTTCGTGTTTTTTTTTATCTTGGTACTATGTATTCCCATATGTCCTTTTAATCTGTATTATATTTGGGTATGCCTCACGATTATCTTGATATTTTTCTTTATGTGTCTAATAATGTTGGAGATTTTATTATGGCAGATCGTATTTTATCAGTTATGTGTGGTTACTATCAACAAATATGTTATGATGGTTGATCTTTTGTTGTTGGCATGGTGGATTTTGAGTTAAATATTGGCATGGATCTTTTGTCCCCGTATTATGCTATCTTGGGTTGTCACGCCAAAAATGTGACTGTAGTTATGCCAGGGTTACCTAGATAGAGTGGAGAGGATCACTTTGTCTTTCTTCAGGTAGGGTGATTTCATTTCTGAAGTCTTAGAGTATGGTTGAGAAGGGATGTCTATCATATTTGTATTTGATATAAGATACTAGTACGGAGGATCCTTTTATGGATTCAGTAACGGTTGTAAGAGAATTCCCAAAGGTCTTGTCTACAGATCTATCGGGTATGCCACATGATAGGGATATTGATTTTAGTATTGACTTAGTGTTGGGCACTCAACGCATATCTATTCCACCATATAATATGGCTCGAGTTGAGTTGAAAGAGTTGAATGAGTAGTTTCGAGATTTGTTTGATAATGAATTCATTATATAGAGTGTTTCTCCATGGGATGAATCAATGTTTTTGCGAAGAAGAAGAATGGCACTATGAGGATGTGCATAGATAATAGGCAATTGAACAAGGTCACTATCAAGAACAAGTATCCATTACCTCAAATTGATGATATTTTTTATCAGCTTCAAGGTGTTAAGGTGTTCTCTAAGATTTACTTGAGATTGTGTTATCATCAATTAAAGATTAGGGTTTCAAACATCTCTAAGATGCTTTTAGGACTCGTTAAAGTCATTATGAGTTCCTAGTAATGTCATTTGGTTTGACTAAGCTCCAGTGACTTTTATGGATTTGATGAACTAGGTGTTCAAGCCTTATTTGTACTCTTTTGTAATTGTGTTCATTGACGACATCTTGATTTAATATTGTAGTAGGGAGGAGTATGAGCAGCATTTGAGGATTGTGCTTCAAACTTTGAAGAAGAAGAAGTTGCATGCTATGTGTTTTAAGTGTGAGTTTTGGTTCGACTTAATTGCATTCTTAGATAACATAGTGTCTTGTAACAGTATTAATGTTGATCCCGAGAAGATTAAGGCGGTTCAAAGTTGACCTATACCTACTACAGCTATAGAGATCAGGTGTTTCTTGGATTTTGAATTCTACTACTGTTGCTTTGGAGTAGTTTTTGTTCATTGTAGCTTCATTGACTAAGTTAACTCAGAAAGGTGTTTCTCGTAGATGGTTCGATGAATGTGTAAAGATCTATCAGAAGCTCAAGATTGCTTTTACTACCGCCAAATATTGGTGTTAGCCACAAGGTCAGGGCCATACACTATGTATTGTGATGCTTCACGTGTTGGTCTTGGTGAGGGGTTGACTCAGGATGGCAAAGTGATTACTTATGCTCATGACAATTGAAACCTCATGAGAAGAACTATCGAGTTGATGATTTGAAGTTGTAGCGGTTGCGCATACACCTTAGATTTGGAGGCATTACTTGTACGGTGTGTCATGTGAGGTTTATACTGATCATCACAGTCTTCAACACTAGTTCAAGTAGAAGGTTTTGAATTTGAGGCAGCGGAGGTGGCTTGAGTTACTTAAGGATTATGATATTGCTATCTTGTATTATTGGGGTAAGGTAAATGTGGTAGCAGATGCCTTAAGGAGAAAGGCAGAGACTGTGGGTAGTTTCGCATTTATTCTGGCTGAGGAGAGGCCTTTGGCTATATATCTATGAGCATTGGCTAATAGATTTGTGAGATTGGATATTTCAAAGCCTAGTAGAGTTGTTGTTTGCGTTGTGGCGAAGCCATCCTTGTTTGAGGGCATTAAGACTCGCAAGTATGATGATCCTTATTTGTTAGTGCTCAAGGAGACGATGTAGCAAGGTGGTTCCAAGAAGGTGGTTATTGGAGATGATGATAACATTCGACTTCAGTGTTGCCTTTGTATTCCTAAGGTTGATGATTTGACAAAGATGATGCTTCAGAAGACTCATAGTTTGCAGTATTCTATTCATCTAGGCGCTACAAAGATATATCATGATTTGAAGTAGCACTATTAGTAGCAGATAATGAAAAGAGGTATTATTGAACATGTTTCATGGTGTTTAAATTGCCAACAAGTTAAGTATAAACATCATAAATCGGGTGATTTCATTCAAAGAGATGGCTATACCGGAGTAGAAGTGGGAGCATATCACTATGAACTTTGAGATAGGTTTACCATGCACTTTGAAGAAGTTTGATACTATTTGGATCATTGTGGATAGGTTGACCAAGTTCGTGCATTTCATGGTATATTTTGGATGGGGTCTCGGGGGCCTCTGGAGTGATTCGGAATGAAGTTGGATCAAAAGTTCGACTTAGGCAAATTCTTGTGGCAGCAGATCTACTGTGAACACATGCGAGGTTTTGGCCACAGGTGCGCAGCCGCAAAAGCGACCAAGAAAGAGCAGATGTGGGATTGGGTAAGGAAGCCAGGGGTGTAGGCACGGGAGAAAGTCTGACGAAGCAGACGCGCTATGCGCAAGAAGGCATGCAGAAGCAGAAACGGGCAAGTAAGATGGGGGCCGCAGAAGAATAAGGATTCCACAGGCGCGGAAGCGCATGAGCGGGGGGTGAGCCGTAGAAGCGGTCCCGCAGGTGTGAGAAGGGGACCACAAGTGAAATTGGTCAGGGACTTAAGAGAGTCCCGCAAGTGCTGATCTTTAACCGGAGTTGCAATTTCGCTGAAACGGATATTGAGCTCACAGGTGTGAAAAGCTTGGCAGATTGCATAAAGATGAGGGTTAGAATGTTTTCTTCATTTTTGGACTTTGGGAACTCGGATTGAGGCAATTTTTGAATAGGTTTCCACTAGATTCAAGAGGTAAGCAACTTTTGGTCGTCTTTATTTATTAATATTAAACACCCATTGAATTTCCCCCATAAATCTGGTTTTTTAAAGATGCATTTTGGGGATTTTTGACCCATGTATTGGAGAGTAAGATTTGGGGATCTTAGTGGCGATTTGAAGTTGGAATTGGGTGATTTGGGTTTGGTGGGCTCGTTATTGAATGGGTGTTCGGATTTTGTAAAGTTTGTTGGATTCCGAGATGTGGGCCTGAGTTGACTTTTTGGGTTGACCTTTTGACATTTCTTAAAGAACTTAGATTTATCATATGGGATTGATTATTATAGCTTATATTGATTGTATTATGTTGTTTGTGGCTAGATTCGAGTTGTTCGGAGGCCGATTCGCGAGGCAAGGGCTTGGCGGAGTAGAGATTTGCACGATTTGAGGTAAGTAACACTTCTAAACTTGGTTTTGAGGGTATGAATTCTTGAAATACATGTTATGTGGTTGGTGTTGAGGTGACGCACATGCTAGGTGACGGGCGTGTGGGCGTGCACCGTGGTAATTGTGAATCGATCAATTCTGCGATACTGTGTAGTTATCAAACCCTGTTGCTATTCTTGTAATCCCTACATGTTATAGTAATTGAGCTGCAATCCATGTTAGAAATCATGTTTAGACTATATGCTTAGTCTGTTGGGACCTACTGAGGACATTTCTACTGTTGATTTATTTGCTTAAATTGCAATTATGCACTCAGTCACGTCCATCATTTGCATATTATATCTTAGTCTCTATTACTATTTATTGTTACACCATGTATCATTGTTTGGGATAATTTGCATGAGATTTGTGATCCCGAGAGACCGGAGAGATTGATGACTGAGGTTGTGGATTGGGCTACACGCCGTAGCAAGCCTTCTTGGCTTTATATATATTACTATTATTATGGATCGGGCTACATGCCACACCAGGCCTTATAGGCTTTATCTATTATTAAGTGATCAGCCTACATGCTGCAGCAGGCCATATTAGCTTTATATTAACGCTTGGGTAGGATCCTCCCCTCTGGAGTCTGAAATAACAGCAATGAGCGCAGGTACCGTACAGTGCTGAGTGGTTGAGTGTGATGAGTGAGAGCTTTGACAGTCAGATTGAGTACTCTGAGAGTGTGAGTATATGTGTTATCACTGTGATGCATTACATGTGACATGCACATTTGACATATAGATATAGAGATACAACTTTCCTCATATCAGTCATACTTTGCATAATTTATCAGTGTTGCTTAAATTGTTAAACAAGAAAGTATGTCTGCATTTCTGTTATGTGTACAAACTGATTATGAAATTTCTTTGAGTATTACTGTCACTTCCCTATTATATTTGTACTATTATTATCTGGATTTGGATTGTACCTTTCTGATCTCGTCACTACTTTCAACCTAAGGTTACTTTTGTTACTTATTAAGTACATTGGGCCGGTTATACCCATACTACACTCCGGACTTCGAGTGCAGATCCAGGTACATCTGGATCGGTGAATGCTAGACTCGGAGCAGTATCTGTTAGGACACATTTGAGGTAGCTGCTTTGATGCTCGCACACCTCGATTCTCCTTCTTTTCAGTCTTAATTTTGTACTGTTCTATCATTCAGACAGTTGTATTAGAGGTTTAAATTGTTTTGCCACTTAGTATCTCATGTACTCGATAACACCCGGATCATTGGGGATTTTGTATTTGAGTCACAGTTATTCCTTTTGGTTAATTATGAGATTTATATTGTTAAACTCAATATATCATGATTTTAAATTAAAATGCTTAGCTATTTGTGATTGTCGGCTTGCCTAGTACCATGATAGTCGCCATCATGACATGTTGAGATTTGAGTCGTGACCAGTTGATATCAGAGCCTTGGTTACACAGATCTTTTGAGTCATGAGCAGGTTTTAGTAGAGTCTTGTGGATCGGTACAGGGACGTTTGTACTTATCTTCGAGAGTCTACTGAACCATTAAGAAAACTTTACTTTCTCGTATTCTTGTCATCCCAATTTGTTGATTCCAAAAACTAAACTTCTATTATTGTATTCTCTAACAGATGTTGAGGACATATGATACATGATCGGGCATATGGCCACTAGTATCACCAGCTAGGGCCACGAGAGGCCGGGGTCACGGTAGAGGCCGAGGTGCAGCTCGTACTACAGATAGAGCAGCACCTGTGGATCCACCAGTTGCTCTAGCTTAGGAGCAAATACCACATGTGGTTCAGCCGGTGGGACCAACTCAGGCACCAGCTGTGCCTATTGTGATTCTAGGCCTTCACGAGGCTCTAGCCTAGATATTGACTGTATGCACTAGCCTTGCTTAGGCAGTTTTAGTTTCAGTCGCTCTAGCCAATTCTCAAGCAAGGGGAGATGCTCAAACTCCCGCCACCCATACTCCAGAACAGGTAGTTCAGGGACTTCAGACAGCGGGGATACTACCAGCCTAGCCGGTTGCAGCGGCTCAGGCTCTAGTTGGTCCACCTATGTGTAACGGGGAGCATAAGGGGCTAGAGTGGTTTGGGAGTCTCGGGCCTCCATCATTTAGTGGGGCTAACTCGTAGGATGCTCAAGATTTCATAGACCGATGCCAGCGGATCATTCGCACGGCGGGTATTCTGGAGACTAGTGGAATCTCATTTACTACTTCTCAGCTATCGAGGGCAGCCTTCAGACTGTGGGAGGCTTATGAGTTGATCAGGCTAGCCAATGCTACACCACTTACGTGGCGCGAGTTCTACGTTCTCTTCTTGGAGAAGTTTGTTCCACAGACCCGCAGGGAGGAGTTGCCTAGGCATTTTAAGCAGCTACGCCAGGAGGGTATGTCTGTGACCCAGTATGAGATGAGATTTTCCAAATTAGCTCATCACACGATCTAGTTGGGTCCCACAAAGAGGGAGAGGATTAGGATGTTCACTGATGGCCTCAACTATGGACTGTTCTTTGTCATGACTCGGGAGATTGTATGGGTGCTAGGTTTGACAAGGTGGTTGATATTTCTAGGCGGCTAGAGCAAGTCCGTAGTCAGGAGCGCGAGGAAAGGGAGGCCAAGAGGCCTCGTAGTTTGGGTGGTTTCAGCGGTGTTTCTTCTGGAAAGCAGTCGTACCACAGTAGGGGTCATCCTTATAGGCTCGCTTATATGACTCATCCGGTTCATTATGGTGCATCAGCAAGCCATAGTTCATACAGTGCTCGTCCAGGTCAGTGCAGCGTTCATCCGTACTTGAATCTTTTAGTAGCTATTCTGGTTCTAGGAGTTCGATTTAGTCTCAACAACTATTGACGGATTGGAGTTGCTACGAGTGTGGAGAGTTTGGACATGTGTGGAGTTATTGTCCTCATATTTTGGGAGGTCCAGTTCAGTAGAAGGGTCAGGTTATCACTTTCACATCAGTTACTTCACCACCCGCTCAGCCAGCTCGAGGCGAAGCTCAGTCAGCTAGAGGCCACCCTAGAGGGGGAGGCCGATCAGGTGGCGGTCAGGCTCAATTCTATTCTTTTACCGCCAGGCCAGAGGTTGTTGCTTCAGAAGCAGTATTGTCTCAGTATGCTAAGGGGATGCTTCCATATTTGACCCTGGTTTCACTTATTCATATGTATCATCATATTTTGCTCATTATATGGATATGCCCTGTGAGTCCTTAGTTTCGCCTGTTTGTGTATGTTTTGCCTGTTCGTGTATCTACACCAGTGGGCGATTCCATTATTGTGGACCGTGTATCGGTCGTGTGTGGTGACCATTAGGGGATCAGAGAGTAGAGTTGATATCTTATTGCTTAGTATGGTTGATTTTTACGTGATTCTGGGCATGTATTGGTTGTCCCCATGTCATGTTATTCTGGATTGTTATGATAATACTGTGACGTTGGCGATGCCGGGTTACCTAGGATCGAGTGGAGAGGTTCTATGGACTATGTTCCCAATAGGGAAATTTAATGTCTGAAGGCCCAACGAATTTTTGGGAAGGGTTGTTTGTCATATTTGGCTTTTGTGAAGGATGTTGTTGCGATACTCTTGCCATTGATTTTGTTCTAGTAGTGCGAGAATTTCTGGACATTTTCCTACAGACTTGTCGGGCATGCTACCCGACAGGGACATTGATTTTGTTATTGACTTGGTGTCGAGCACTTAGCCCATCTCTATTCCTCCGTATTGTATAGCACTAGTAGAGATGAAGGAATTGAAAGAGCATCTTCAGGAGCTTCTTGATAAGGGGTTCATTAGGCCTAGTTTGTCACCTTGGGGTGCACCTGTTCGGTTTGTGAAGAAGAAGGATGGTATTATACAGATGTGCATTGACTATAGGCAGTTGAGCAAAGTTGCAATTAAGAACAAGTATTCTTTGCCGCATATTGATGACCTATTTGGCCAGCTTCAGGGAGCTAGAGTGTTCTCTATGATCAATTTGAGGTCTGCGTATCACTAGTTGAATATTTGCTTCTAAAGACGACATTCTGGACCCGCTATGGTAACTATGAGTTCCTTGTGATGTCTTTTGGGCTGACCAATGCCCTAGCAACATTCATGAACCTGATGAACACTGTATTCTAGCCATATCTTGATTCATTTGTCATAGTATTTATCGATGATATCTTGGTTAGCCAGGAGGAGCATGCACATCATTTAAGGATTGTACTACAGACATTGAGGGAGGAGAAGCATTATGCTATGTTCTCCAAGTGTGAGTTTTGGCTCAGTTCGGTGGCGTTCTGGGGCACGTGGTGTCCAGTGAGGGGATCAAGGTAAATTCGAAGAATGTTGAGGCAGTTCAGAGTTGGCCCAGGCTGTCTTCAACTACTGAGCTTCAGAGTTTTCTTGGCTTGGCCGGATATTATCGCCGCTTTATTGAGATTTCTCGTCCATCATAACGCCTTTGACCAGGTTGACCAAGAAGGGTGCCCCATTCAGGTGGTCGGTTGAGTGTGAGGATAGCTTTCAGAAGCTCAAGACTGCCTTGACCACAACTCCAGTTCTAGTTTTGCCTTCATCGTCGGGTTCTTATACAGTGTATTGTGATGCTTCTCTGATTGGTATTGGGTGTGTCTTGATGCATTAGGGTAGAGTGATTGCTTATGCTTCATGCTAGTTGAAGCCTCATGAGACGAACTACCCCGTTCATGAGTTGGAGTTGGCATCCAATGTTCATGCATTGAAGATTTGGAGGCATTATCTTTATGGTTTGTCTTGTGAGGTATTTATAGATCATCAGAGTCTTCGGCACTTGTTCCAGCAAAAGGATCTAAATTTGAGGCAGCAAAGATGGTTGGAGCTATTAAAAGACTATGATATTACCATTTTGTATCATCCTAAGAAGGCCAATATGGTGGTCGATGCCTTGAGTAGAAAGGCGGTGAGCAAGGGTAACCTTGCATATATTCCTGTTGGTGAGAGACCTCTTGCATCAAATGTTCAGGCCTTAGCCAGTCAATTTGTGAGGTTAGATGTTTCGGAGCTTTGTCGGGTTCCAGCTTTTATGGTTTCTCGATCTTCTTTATATGAACGCATCGAAAAGCGTCAGTATGATGAACCCCATTTACTTGTCCTTAAGGACACGATTTAGCATGGTGATTCCAAGGAGGTTTCTATTGGAGATGATAGGGTGTTGCGGATGCAGGTTCGGATTTGTGTACCCAATGTGGACGGGTTGCATGAGTTGATTATTGAGAAATCCCTCAGTTCATGGTATTCCATTCATCCGGGTGCTGCAAAGATGCATCAGGACTTGAGGCAGCACTATTGGTGGAGGAGAATAGAGAAGGACATAGTGGAGTTTGTAGCTTGGTGCTTGAATTGTCAGTAGATGAAGTACGAGCATCAGAGGCCGAGCGGTTTTCTATAGAGGCTTGAGATTCTTGAGTGGAAATGGGAGCGTATCACCATGGACTTCGTAGTTGAGCTCCCATATGTCTTTTGGACAGGTTTCCCTCATGTATGTTATTAACGTTTATATCTTAAATGCATGCTTAAGGATGTTCGACATGTAGGATTCGGGCACCCGTCACGACCCATCAGTTTGGGTCATGACAAAAGCGGACTTTGAAGAAGTTTTATTCTATTTGGGTGATTGTGGACCGGTTGACTAAGCTCGCACACTTTGTTCCAGTTGGGACTACCTATTCTTTGGAGCGGTTGGCTGAGATCTATATCTGTGAGATTGTTTGCATTTACAATGTTCAGGTGTCCATTATTTCATATTGGGGCACACAATTCACATTGCACTTCTGGAGAGCAGTGCAACGAGAGTTAGGCACACGGGTTGAGCTAAGTACAATATTCCACCCTCAGATGGACGGACAGTCCGAGCGCACTATTCATATATTGGAGTATATGTTATGCGCTTGTGTCATTGATTAAGGGGGTTCTTGGGATCAGTTTCGGCCACTTGCAGAGTTTTCCTACAACAACAACTACTAACCGAGTATTTAGATGGCTCCGTATGGGAGGCGGTGTCGATCTCTGGTGGTTTGGATTGAGCCGGGAGAGGCTGGGCTATTGAGTACTGAGTTGGTTCAGGATGCTTTGTAAAAGGTTAAGTCGATTTAGGATCGTCTTCGTATAGCACAATCTATACAGAAGAGTTACGCCGATCGAAAGTTTCATGATGGTTCCTACATGGTGGGGGAGAAGGTATTACTTAGAGTTTCGCCCATGAAGGGTGTTATGAGGTTCGGAAAAAAGGGAAAGTTGAGCCCTCGATATAATTGCCCTTTTGTGGTGCTTGAGAGGATTAGAGATGTGGCTTACAAGCTTCCATTGCCGCCTAGTCTATGGAGTGTTCATCCAGTGTTTCATGTTTCTATGCTTCAAAATTATTTCGCTGATCCGTCTCATATTTTGGTCTTCAGTACGGTTCAGTTAGATGGGGATTTGACTAATGATGTTGAGCGGGTGGCCATTTTGGATCAGCAAGTTCGAAAGTTGATGTCAAAGAATATAGCTTCAGTAAGGTGCAGTGGAGAGGTCAGTCAATCGAGGAGGCTACTTGGGAGACTGAGCGGGAGATGCGGAGTAGTTATCCACACATATTTGAGACCCCATGTATGATTCAAGACCCGTTCGAGGAAGAAAATCTGTTTTAGAAGGGAAACATGTAACGACACGGTCGGTCATTTTGAGTAGTGTATCCCTATTCCCCTATTTATTGCTTATTTTTATTTGTTCGTTGTTATGTAACTTGCCGGGGTGGTTGGTTTGGTTCCCGGGATGATTCAGAATGAATTGGGATTAGTCCCAAGATTGGAAGCCTAATTTGAAACAGTTCACCGGATGTTGACTTATGTGTACATGACTCCAAAATAAAGTTTTATGGTTCCAATAGCTATGTATGGTGATTTTGGACTTAGGAGTGTGTCTGGATTGATTTGGAGATCCGTAGATGATTTTGGATTATATTGGCGAAAGTTGGAAAAATTAAAGTTTGTAGAGTTTAGAAGTTCGACCGAGAGTTGACTTTGTTGTTATCGAGCTCATATTTTGGTTCCCAAAGTTGGAATAGGTCCGTTGTGTTATTTATGACTTGTGTGCAAAATTTGAAGTCAATCGGAGGTTGTTTGATAGGTTTCGACATCGATTGTAGAAGTTGGAAATCTATTAGTTTTATTAGGGTTGAATTGGGGTGTGATTCTTGTTTTTGATGTTCTTTGATGTGATTTGATGCCTCGACTATGTCCGTATGATGGTTTAGGACTTATTGGTATATTTGGATGGGTTCTCGGGGGCCTCGGGAGTGATTCGGAACGAAATCGGATCAAAAGTTAGAGTTAGGCAAATTCTGGTGGCAGCAGATCTGGTGTGACAGCACCTGCGAGGTCTTGGCGGCAGGTGCCGACCCGAAAAGCGGCCAAGAAGGCGCAGATGTGGGATTGGGTAAGGAAGCCTGGGAGTACTGGCGTAGGAGGTAGTCTGCAGAAGCGGATGCGCTTCGGTGCAAGAAGGCATGCAGAAGCGGAAATGGGCAAGGAAGAGGGGAGCCGCAGAAGCGGAAGGACTCTATGGGCGCGGAAGCGCAGGAGTGGGGGATGAACTGCAGAAGCGGTCTCGCAGGTGCGAGAAGAGGACCGCAGGTGAAATTTGTCGGGGAGTTAAATGAGTCTCGCAGGTGTGGATCCTTCACTGCATAAGCGGATATTGAGCTCGCAGGTGTGAAAAGAATGGCACATTGCATAAAGACGAGGGTTAGAGTGTTTTCTTCATTTTTGGACTTTGGGAACTCAGATCGAGGCAATTTTTGAAGGGGTTTACACTAGTTCTCAAGAGTTAAGAAACTTTTCATCATTTTTATCTATGAATATTGAATACCCATTGAAATTCTACCATAGATTTGGTGTTTTGAGGTGAAATTTGGAGAATTTTGACCCATGTATTAGAGAGTAATATTTTGGGATTTGAGTAGCGATTTGAGGTCGGGATTGGGTGATTTTTTTATGGTTGGAATCATTATTGAATCGGTGTTCAGATTTTGTAAATTTTGTTGGATTCCAAAAAGTGTGCACGGGGTTGACTTTTTGGGTTAACCTTTTGACTTTTTTTAAAGAACTTAGATTTATCATATGGGATTGATTCTTATAGCTTGTATTGATTGTTTTAAGTTTTTGTGGCTAGATTCGAGCCATTCGGTGGCTGATTCGCGAGGCAAGGGCTTGTTGGAGTAGAGATTTATGTAGTTTGAGGTAAATAACACTTTAAAAATTGGTTTTGAGGGTATCAATCCCTGAAATACATGTTATGGTTGGTGTTGAGGTGAAGCTAATTCTAGGTGACTGGCGTGTGGGCGCGCACCGTGGTAATTGTGTCTCGGTTCCTTCCGTTGTACTGTGTAGTTACAAACCTTGTTGCTATTCATGTAATCCCTACGTGTTAGAGTAATTGAGCTGCAATGCATGCTAGAAATTATGTTTAGGCTATATGCTTATTCTTTTGGGACCCACTAAGGTTCTGCTATTGATTTATTTGCTTAAATTTCAATTATGCACTTAGTCACATCCATCATTTGTTTATCATATCTCAGTCTCTGTTGCTATTTATTGTTACATCATGTATCAATGTTCGGGCTGATTTGCATCAGATTTGTTACATCATGTAAAATTGTTTGGGCTGACTAAAGAGATTGATGACTGAATTGGAGCCTGAGAGCCGTGTTGTGAGTGAGGTTGTGGATCAGGCTGCACGCCGCAGCAGGCCTTCTTGGCACATATATATATATATATATATATATATATATATATATATATTATGGATCGGGATGTACGCCGCAACAGGCCTTATAGGCTTTATCTATTATTATGGGATCGAATTGCACACCGGTGTAGACCATATTGGTTTAATATCAGCGCTTGGTAGGATCCGCCCCTTCATAGTTTGACATACCAGCAGTGAGTGTAGGTAGCGTACTATGCTAAATGGTTAAGTGTGATGAGTGAGAGATGTGACAGTCAGATTGAGTACTCTTAGAGTGTGAGTACATCAGTTATCATTGCGTTTACCGTAAAAATGGTAATAATAATTAAATTTGTTGATGGGACTCTAAAAATATGTGATCTGTTTTTATGCTAGTTGTTAAGGAGATGATGCTACGTATATAAAGTTTAGAGACGAAGTACGAGCTGAAAATGAGATGATAATCAAACCAAGAGGCTGACAATCGAGGCCTCAGGCTCGTCGATATGAGGGCCTCGGGGCCGATTCAGTGGCTCGATAATGAGCTATCGGGGGCGATCGGGGTATGACTAACAGTTATGTCAAAATTAATAAAGGCTCTTTATGGCCAATGATGAACAATAAATGATGAACAAGTATGAAAATAATAAATGAAAGCAACAATAACAAGAAAGTATGTTAGAAAGCAGAGAAAATGTTCTTCATATATTCGTGTGGAGTAACTGGAACAACAGAGAGAGCTACATAATGACAAGGATCCCCTTTATATAGGAGGGGAATCCCAATAAAGTACAAGAGGCATTAATTACAAAGATAGGGAGACGGGACAGCTACTTGACGCCCCGACTCAGATTTAGAGTAGACCAGCAGACTTTGTTAGTCCTAGGCGTGTGCCTTGGGAACCTCCCATTTCCACCATCACCGTGATCAATGCTACCATAAGGTCGAGCGTCGACGATCCTCGAGGGAGGGTGCTCGACCATGGCCTCGAGCCTTCGGGGTGACCTTCCGAAGCGCTTTAATTATGAAAAATTGGACCCTTTGATTTTATCCGTATACAGATAGTCCCCGCGTTTCCTGGAATGGAGTGATAGGAAACGATTTTATATCCAACTCTTCGGTCTTCCCGTGATGATGTCATACTGATGATATCGGCTTGAGACACGAGCCTTCACAATAACCGGGATGTACCATGGACTTGTCTTTTCTGCGCCATTCAAAGCACTGCCGATTCCCATTCCCCAAAGCGACATTACTGCCGTCGATTCGGTTTTTAATAATGCATTGATTGCGCCTGCCGATCCGTCTTCCAAAGGCATTGATGGCCACAATATCACCCCTATAAATGGGGGTCTTCCGGCACTATCTCTTTATCTAAGTGGCTTTCTACATCTTTCCATCCCCTTCTTCTTACTATTCTCTTCCATTGCTATCAACCATGCTTGGGGCCTATGGCCTCAAGGTTATACGGCGGCGTTCTTACCAGCCACGCCATGGCCTTTTTCCCAAGCTTTCCCTTGCTGAGTGAGATCTTATTGTTTGTCTTTGTTGTTGTTGTTACGACTGACATTGATGTCGTCGTTGGCTCGAGGTGGTGAGATAGGGGGACCGATCTTTTCCAAACAGGAGGATGTTTGGGCTGCATACCGCTGCTCGGGAGAGCGTTCGGATTATACACCGCTGCTCACTCTCCTACCCTGGCCTGGCATGGCACTTCATCCCTCAGGTTTCCCAAGGTGTAAAATGGCACAACCGGCCATCAGACGTGCTCGGCGCAACGTCCCAGAAGGTGGGCTCGGAGCAGCCGTGCAAGTAGGGTTGATGCCTGCCGAATCTTCAACCTTTGGCTTCGGCGGGCTATGTCTCTTTTTTCTGCCTCTTCCGCCTCACTTTCCTCCTCTTCACCTCCCCCTCTTTCTCTTCTTCATCTTCGCCCTCAGGGGCATTGTCCCATGGGATTGAGATAGGAACCAAGAGGAGGTGGTGGTCGAAGACATTGCCGTCGAGGATGCATGCTCGTGGAGATGGTGCTCGGAGATGCTGCTACCGGAGATAGACCTTCGAGAGTAGACTAGGTTCTGGGCTTTTACCATATGTGTACCCTTTTGCTTCTTCGTTTCTGTGTAAGGACCCCTCGTGGGCTTTTGTAACCGAATGTTTATGAATACAAAAATGCTTCTTCAATTCGGTCTTTGGTGCTTGATGTTTTTCCTTTTATCTGTGCTTACGGAAACCTTAAATGCATGATCCTAGCGGTCGTTGTCGATATAGAGCCCAAGTGGGAGTGTATTTCTCTGGACTTTGGTTGTTTAGTATGGCTCCCCGCGGAGCCGTTTGCCTTTCCTCGCATCAAACCCGGATTGGCCCGACAGACTCGGGTCGTCGGAACCCTTACTTCGGGTCGAATAGGTAACACCTCGAACTTTCAGACTTTCAAGAACCGTTTTAGGCCTTGCAATACTCTTCGAGGGAAATTTGCTCGGGAGTCCTAGAATAGGGTCTGCCTTTGAACTCTCGAGGGCAGTCTCCGAGTGGGGTTCGTTCAAACCCAAGCCACCCGGAAACCCGCTTTGAACTTAGCGTAGACAGCCCTATGGCGTTGTAGGTAGATCACAAACGATGTTTTATTATAACTCTGATGTTATCCCGTGGTCAAGCCCATATGGGTGGAGTTTAAATGTTTAATTCTTTGGAGCTTAAATTCTTCTTGGTAGAGATTCTCGAGGTCGGGTATCACCTCATGATTGGCGATAATGTTGTCGGCTACCTGGAGCCTAACTTTTCTTTGATGGAGGTCCTCAAGGTCGGGTACCACCTCGAGATTGATGATGCCGTTGGCTTCCTAGAGCCTAACTTTCCCTTGATGGAGGTCCTCGAGGTCGGGTACCACCTCGGGACTGGCGAAGATGTCGTTTGCTTCCTAAAGCCTAACTTTCATTTGATGGAGGTCCTCGAGGTCGGGTACCACCTCGGGATTGGCGATGATGCCGTTGGCTTTTTAGGCAGGCGGGTCGTCGCCGCTTTTACCTTATATAGGGTCGTTCGAACCCCTTTGGAGATCCCACTAATTCAAGCGGTTACTTTTTCTTTTCTGCGTTGAACCTTTCGTTATTTCAGTGCTGACGTACTTGCACAAATTTCTGCTCTAACTCTCCGATTTTGTCACCTCCACGACCACTACATCGGGGTCTGTTCGGCAAAGAGGGGAGAATTCCTCCTCCGATATTTAGGTCCAACAAGAGCGTACCTCGAAGATTGCTTCTTCGATAAGAGAAGAAGACCTTGGGTTAGTGAGAAAAGACTATGGCTAGAGGGAGAAAGTAGTGTTGCAGATACTTTCCTTGGATGAGGGCATCACGGATCGTGTCGATGGATTCTTGAATGTGTACACGTATCCCTTCACACTGGGCCCATTTGATAGGGTTGTGCTAGATTTCTGTTTGAAGTATCGGGTTACTTTGGCGCAGATCCATCCGTCATTTTGGCGGATAGTGTTGATGATGAGATTTTCACGGAGAAGGTGGGGCTTGACTTCACGCTCAGTCATCTCATCAGGTTGTACCGTCCCTTTCATCATCGGGGCCTGTTAACCTTGCGATGTCGGTCGACCACTCCCTTCGTCATCGATGATGAGGAGGATGGGGATCGAGAGTGGATGAGTCGATTCGTCAGAGTCCAAACGCCTGACATCATCCCTGTGGAATTTATGCCATTCCCTGAAGAATGGAATTACACACGTAAGTGGCACATTCCGTACCTTCTCAGTTTTGCTTGTGGCGAAGGCTGATATCGTGACCGTGCCATTTTTCATTCTTCTACACCGATTGCATGGGTGCCAGGTAACGTTCCTGATCTGCCGAATTAGGTTCGGAAGTTGGCGACCCACTCGACTTGTGACGAGCGCAGGAGGCGAGCTGTGTCCCGGGGCAAATGGGAAGCAAAACGTCATGGTGATTGTTGTGCTATTTTTTCCTTTCCCTTCCTTCATTTGGAAAGGAAATTTCCCTTTCTATATGTTAAGCTTGTTGTTGTAGGAATCAGAGAGCCTTCCGAGGCGAGGTCGCGCTCCCTTGAGGAGGGGGAAGGGTCGCTAGCCTCCAGGCTAAAGAACGACAACAATAAGCGGGAGATGCCTTTACAGGGTGATGGCGCTCAAAGCAGGGCGAGGCTGGACCCGAGTTCCGGGACGAAAGCATCATCCGAGCCTGCCGTGCCCGTGGTCCCCAGTTCTGAAAAGGTGGTTTCTCCGCTGCCTTCTCATTTTGCTGATAGTGCTTCGGGGGATACTAGAGACTCGGGGTCGTCCATTCCGAGCGACCGTGTGTCGACCGGAGTCAATTCTTTTAGAGCCGAGGGAGCTAGGTTAATGGATGCAGGTTCGGCCTTCGAGGAAGCCCAGCGGCTTCACTTCGTGGTGAGTTTAGACATAGGCCCTTTGAATTTCGCGCCTTGCCTTTCTTATTGGGTTTCCTTTTGCAGGCCTTTGACAAACTTAAGTCCGGGCTGCTTCGTCGTGAAGCCTGGCTGCGGAAAGCTCTGGATGAGGAGAAATCCCTTAGGCTCCTTTGCGATGAAAAGAAAGCAGAGCTGGAACATTTGCGGTATGAGGTGAGCCGGAGCTTGAATTACGAGAGTTTTTTGGAGGAGCAGGTAACTTTCCGCCCCAGGTGAGTATGCGCCCCGCCTCCTGGCTTCTATAGGCTAATACTTCATTTATTTTAGTTGCAGAAAAGGACGGAGGCCCTAGAGCGTCTTCGGGATGAAGCCGACTGAGCCGAGAGTGAACGTGATGAGTTAAGAGCTCTGGCGGAGGTTCAGGCTTTAGAGGAGAGGGATGCTCTGGCTAAAGTTCCAGACCTCGAGGCCCAACTCCGCTTAGCTTGTGACAATGCTTCGGCTCAAGCGAACGCAAATGCGAAGCTCGAATCTGAGCTTTCAAAGGCAAGGGCCGAGATCGTTGATGCTCGAGTTGAAGCTGTAACGAGCCGAACTAAGGCTGACCAGGAGATAGCGATCCACTTAAAGGATGCTGCTGATGCTCAAGCTCAGTTGAGAAAGATCCTCGATCGTGAGGTGAGGATTAAAGAATATGCTCGCTGCAAGTCTCAAAGGAAGACTCTCGATGAGATTTGTCTAGGGGATTTGTTCTCTCGGAAGAGTTAGCACGAGCGAGGGCAGACGAGCGTGATGCTCGGTCACTTGTATCTGACATTGGGGAAAGCGAAGATGAGGCCGGCGGGCCGTAGCTCCCGGGGGGGCGTAGATTTTTGCCATCTGTATGTAGTGTTTTCAAAGCATGTTTGTAGATGGAGATTGCATTTTTCGTATATGTGTATAATGAAACCCTTTTGACTTTATTTCTTCCATATCTCTTTCTGTCTCGAATTTGGCCATGCGAACTGGTCTTTGATTTGGTAGGAATCCTTAGATTCGTGATATGGCGCTGGGGCTCATTAAGCTGGCGATAATGGCTCTTTAAGCCTTGGGTCGAAGTGACCATTCAGTGTAAGCTGGCGTTTGAGCTCTTATGCTTTTTGCCTTGGGGCATATTTAGGTAACTATTTTGGGTTCAGTCTCCGAATCAGGTTGTGATTCGAGCTCATTCGACCCTCAAGTTTTTAAATTTGCATGGGCTGGCGACAATGGTTCTTATGCCTTCGATCAAAGAGACCTTTTATGTGGGCTTTATTTTCCCCTCGTTAAGGACTTTTGCGATGATTTTTTCCTGACTCTTCGACGGTTCGAGAAGAACCTCGATTACGAGCCGTTTTGTGGCGATGATCGAGCACCTCGGGAGGTTTGGCTCGGAGGCTGAGTATGTCAAAGCCTGTGATTTAAAGCTGACAAGGTCAAAGCTTTTTTGCGTCTGCCGAGGGTAGCCTGTTTAACTGATTCTTTTCGAAGTAATTGAAGGCATGTGATTTTGTAGCGACCGTTAGACGTCCCCGAGTCGCGTTAGTTTGGCTGGTACAGCCTTATGACCGTAGCCGTTTGTGCTTGGCCGGAGCCGTTTTTGGTCCCAAGTGATGTAGTTTGGGTGTCTATATCGAGTGTATGCCTTTTTAGGGGTCTTACAAGTTCGATATATAGCCTAAACTTTGGGATTGGGTTTATGCCTTTAGTAAGGTCTTACAAAATTTTCATGCCGTTGAGGTCTTACAGATTTCAGATACTTGGTACATGTATGGTTCATGCCTTGCCTGAGGTCTTACAGATGTTGCCACTTGGTACAAGTGTGATTCATGCCTTGCTTGAGGTCTTACAGATGTTGTTGCTGCCTTATGTAGGTCTTACGAGACCGAGTCTGCCCGCTCGGGGTCTTATGGCCTCCGATTTTTTATTGAATGTTGCTTGGCGACAGTCCCCGAGTTAACGAGGGCATCCTTGCTCGAAAGCCGTTTACTTGTAAGCTTGGTGTTGCCTCATTGAGGTCTTACGACTTTGGCGATTCTGACTCTGAGGTCATACGATTTTTGAGATTTTGACGCCAGTCCCCGAGTGTTCGGCGCACTTTCTGGCCTTGGAGTCATTTCGTGATTTTCGCATTGCCTCGTTGAGGGCATATGGGTTTGGAGTCCCGAACCGGAGGTCGTTCGAAGATAGATTTGTCGACGCCAGTCCCCGAGTGTTTGGGACACTTTTCGTTTTGGAGATGCTTTTTCTTGAACATTTGAGTTTCCTTTGAAGCGTGAAATGTTTTAATGAAAAGTACTCTCTGGCTACTTGGTGCAAGTATACATGTTTTTGTTGTTAGGGGCTCGGTTTCTCTATACGAGCATGGTTCGTTCGACCGTTTGGCTCGGTACATTGCTTTCCTATCGATGCCTCGTTTTGAGATAACCTGGCTTTCCCAAGCAGGTGACCTTTCGAGGGGGAATGCTCTCAGTATTGGAAGTGGATTGCAAAAGAAAACCTTGAATACTTGTTGAGCCTCTTTAGGTAGCATATGGTCGTTGCCTCGTTAAAAAACTTGCGGGTAAAAACCCTTGTCGGGATAAAAACTCGGCCGAAGGAAAAAAGTGCAACGGATGCTTTAAAACCTTAAGGTCTTCGAGGTGGATCAGTGTCTCGACCGATTCGATCGGGTGCCTGCATAAGAGTTAGTGCAAAATAAAAAAATGAAAAAGGGAGATGGTGATACCTTAGCGGGGGATGTGCCGGCGGTGTTACAAGGTCTGATATGTCTCAGTCGCTTGTGACGAGGACGCAGTACGGTCCTCTGTTTTGTTCAATCGGGCTTAGCCAAAGATGTAGTTTGATTATCCTTTGGTTCTTTCGCGGGCGGAGGTATCGGTGTTGGTGTCGCATCGTGCACGGCGAACATTTCCCTCGCTGCATGATGTTCCCCGTAGACGGTTTTAATCCCATCCTTTGTCGGGAATTTCATCATTTGGTGGAGGGTGGATGGTACTACTCTCTTGCAGTGTATCCATGGTCTCCCGAACAAGGCGTTGTACCTCATGTCTCCTTCGATGACATGAAATTTGACATTCTGGGCCGTGCCAGCCACATTGACCGGGAGGGTGATTTCTCCTTTTGTCGTTTCGCTTGCCATGTTGAATCCGTTGAGGACTCAAGCGGCAGGCACGATTTGGTTAAGTAGTCTGAGCCGCTCTATTACCCTTGACCTGATAATGTTGGCCGAGCTACCTGGATCCACGAGTACACGTTTTACTTGAAATGTATTTACGAGGAAAGAGATTACCAGTGCGTCGTTGTGAGGTTGAGACATGGTCTCAGTGTCCTCTTCGCTGAACGTGAGGGCGTCCTCGGGTATGTACCCCCGGGTTCGCTTTTCTCTAGTGATGGATATTTTTGTCCTTCTCATCACGGGTTCTTGTGGGGCGTCAACGCCTCCCAAGATCATGTGGATGACATGTTGCGGCTCGTTCATTTTGTTCTTCTTGGTCGCCTCTCTTTCTCGAAACTGGTTCTTGGCCCGATCATTTAGGAATTCCCGGAGATGACCCTTATTGAGTAGTCTGGCTACTTCCTCTCGGAGCTGGTGGCAATCCTCGGTCCTGTGGCCATGTGTGTTGTGAAATTCACATATTAAGTTATGATTCTTTTGTGAAGGATCCGATTGCACAGGCCTGGGCCACTTGGTGTCTTTTATTCTGATGAGGGCGAAGATAATATCCGATATATCGACGTTGAAGTTGTACTCTGGCAGGCGAGGCGCCTCTGCTGGTCCTGCGTTCCTGTCGAATCCGACTCTGTTGATCAGTCCCCGAGGATTCTGTCCTTGGTCTATCCTTCGGTCGTTTCAAGGCGGGTTACGCCTTGGGGCGTTCCTTCGATCTTCGATGTATGGCTAATATCTTTCTTTTTTTGGCTTTGGCTCCTTCGCCAGGAGTCTGCTTGGGTATACCGAGCCCGAGGGGGCTCCCAGCTGATCGTCCTCGGCCCTGATTTTTGACTGTTATCAGTTATGAAAATCCAACCAAGTCACGGCGGGGTACTCGACCAGATTCACTTTCAGTTGCTTCGAAGCTACCGAGCTTCGCTCGTTCAGACCTTGAGTTAAGGCCTGTACCGCCCAGCCGTCGGAGACCGGTGGTAGTTCCAGTCTTTCCATTTGACAGCAAGACAGAAATTCTCACAGCATCTCGTTCTCCCTTTGCTTTATTTTGAAGAAGTCGGATGTCCAGGTGGCCACCTTGATGGCCTCGGCATGTGCCTTTATGAAGGAATCTGCCAACATGGCAAATGAGTCTATAGAGTTAGGGGCCAAGTTATGATACCACATCATCGCCCCTTTAGAAAGTGTTTCTCCAAATTTTTTCAGTAGGGCGGACTCGATCTCGTCGCCCTTCATGTCGTTACCCTTCACTGCACAGGTGTAAGCGGTAACGTGTTCGTTGGGGTCTGAGGTACCTTTGTATTTCGGAAGATCCTGCATTCTGAACTTCTTTGGAATGGATTTCGGGGCCGCTTCCTGTGGGAACGGCTTCTGCATGAACTTCTTTGAGTCCACGCCTTACAAGATCGGGGGCGCTCCTGGAATTCGGTCAACCCTGGAGTTGTAAGTCTCGACCTTCTTATCATTGGCTTCTATCATTTTCTTGCCCGATTTGATCCATCTAGTGAGGTCCTCGAGCATCTTTACAATGGCGGGATCGGCTATCGACCCATTATTGCTTGACCTTTCCGGTACCTGTTCGGCCGGGGGAGCTGTCCCCGGTGCTACTGTGCTAGGAGTTTTCTGGTGACTTTGCAACTGAGCAATAGCCAGCTGTTGTGCCGGCAACATTTCAAAAATAACATGAAGGCTAACTTCTGGTTCTTCCCGAGCTGGGTTTTTTGGGCTTCCTGTTGGTCGCCTTGGTGTATGCTCTTATTAGTGGGGGAGAGTATTTCAACGTGTCGAGCGTCGCATGAGACTTCGTCCACCGGAATCGGTCCTGGTGCGTTCTCAAGGTTTTGTGGTGGTTCACCAACACCTGGAATAGCCACACCATTCTCTCCGTGATTCTCAATATTGTTGTTCACTGATCAGACACTACGATCTGAAATCAAAGATCTTTGGACAAGAAAAGTGTGAAAGATAACTTGCGTTGTGTAATGGAACCAACAAGAAAATAATCACTATTACTTTTAGCCCCACGGTGGGTGCCAAACTGTTTACCGGGAAAATGGTAATAACAATTAAATTTGTTGATGGGACTCTAAAAATATGTGATCTATTATTATGCTAGTTGTTAAGCAGATGATGCTACGTATATGAAGTTTAGAGACGAAATATGTGCTGAAAATGAGATGATAATCAAACCAAGAGGCTGACAATCGAGGCCTCGGGCTCGTCGATATGAGGGCCTCGGGGCCGATTCAGTGGCTCGATAATGAGCTATCGAGGGCGATCGGGGTATGACTAACAGCTATGTCCAAATTAATAAAGGCTCTTTATGGCCAATGATAAGCAATAAATGATGAACAAGTATGAAGATAATAAATGAAAGCAAAAATAACAAGAAAGTATGTTAAAAAGCAGAGAGAATGTTCTTCATATATTCGTGTGGAGTAACTGGAGCAACAGAGAGAGCTACATAATGACAAGGATCCCCTTTATATAGGAGGGGAATCCCAACGCAGTACAAGAGGCATTAATTACAAAGATAGGGAGATTGGACAGCTACATGACGCCCCGGCTCAGATTTATAGTAGACCAGCAGACTTTGTCAGTCCTAGGCGTGTGCCTTGGGAACCTCCCATTTCCACTATCACTATGATCAATGCTACCGTGAGGTCGAGCGTCGATGATCCTCGAGGGAGGGTGCTCGACCATGGCTTCGAGCCTTCGGGGTGACCTTCCGAAGCGCTTTAATGATGAAAAATTTGACCCTCCGATTTTATCCGTATACATATTGTGATGCATTATGTGTGACATGCACATGTTACATGTAGATATAGAGATGCAACATTTCTCATATTAGTCATACTGGGCATATTTTATGATTGTTGAGCTTAAACTCTTAAACCTGAAAGCATGTCTACGTTTTTGTACTGTGTTCAAACTGATTATGAAATTTCTTTGAGTATTATTGTCATTTCCCTGTTATACTTGTATTGTTATTTTCTGGATTTGGACTGTACCTTTCTAAGCTCGTCACTACTTTCAGCCCAAGGTTAGTCTTGTTACGTATTGAGTACATTGGGTCGGTTGTACTCGTACTACACACTACACTTCGTGTGCAGATCAGGTACATCTGGACCCGGTGGTTGCTAGACTCGGAGTAGTATTTGTTAGGATACATTTGAGGTAGATGCTTCGACGCCCGCAGACTTCGACTCTCCTTCTCTTAAGTATTTATTTTGTAATGTTCTATCCTTTAGACAATTGTATTTGAGTGTTAGACTGTGTTGGCACTTAGTAGCTCATGTACTCGGTGACACCCGGATCTTCGGAGATTTTGTATTTGAGTCGCAGTTAATCCTTTCGGCTATTTAAGAGATTTCTATTGTTAATCTCAATATATTATACTTTTAAACTAAGACGCATAGCTTTTTGTGTTGTCCGCTTGCCTAGCACCATGATAGGCGCCATCACGACATGTTGAGATTTGGGTCGTGACATTATACTTCGAAGAGGCTAGCCCGGATTTTATCAGGAAGATAGTTCCTTTGCATGGTGTACATGTTTCTATCATTTCAGAATGTGGTACTCAATTTACATCTCGCTTTTGGAGAGTGGTTCATCAGGAGTTGAGTACACAGGTATAGCTTAGCAAACCTCTTCACCCACAAATGGATGTTCAGATCAAGTGGACTATTCAGATTTTTGAGGACATATTGCATGCTTGTGTGATTGACCTTGGAGGTCATTGGGGTTAATTCTTGCTTTTTGTGGAGTTTTCTTACAACAACAACTATCAATTCAGCATTCAAATGGCTTTGTATGCATCTTTGTATGGTAGACGATGTCGTTCTCTTATTGGTTGTCTTTATCCCGGTAAGGCAAAGTCATTGGGCACAAATTTGGTGCGTGATGCTGTGGAGAAGGTAAAGTTGATTCAAGATCAACTTCGGACAGCACAGAGTAGGCAAAAGAGTTATGCGGACAAGAAGGTCTGTGATGTGACATTTATAAGGGTGAGATGGTACTTTTGAGAGTTTTAACCATGAAAGGTGTGATGAGGTTTGGGAAGAAAAGTAAGTGAAGTCCGAGGTTTATTCGCCCATTTGAGGTCTTGGAGAGAGTTAGTGAGGTTTCTTATAGGCTTGCTTTGCCTCCTAGCCTATCAGAGGTTCATCCAGTATTTTAATGTTTCTATTCTTCGGAGATATAATAAAGATAATTCACATGCTTTGGACTTCACCATAGTACATTTAGATGAGAATTTGACCTATGAAGAAGAGGTGATAGTTATTTTGGACAGGTAGGTCAGAAAGTTGAGGCCAAAGTAAATCGCTTCGATGAAGGTGCTTTGGAACGAACAACCGAGCGAGGAGGCTACTTGGGAGACCAAGTCAGATATGTAGAGCATATATCCACACCTTTATAGCAGTTTAGGTATTCTAAACTTGACAAGGATAGTTTATTTAAGAGGTGGAGAATGTAATGATCCAACTGGTAATTTTGAGTTCTAGAATCCCATTTCCCTATTTGATTCTTCTCATAGGTTTTTTGATGTTTTATAACATGTGGGGATGCATGGTGTGGTTACCTAGAGGTTCGGGAGTGATTTAGAATTCTTAGTTCCTAATCTGAGGCTTGGAGTCGGAAGATTTACCAAAGTCAATATTATGAGTAAACGATCCTAGATTGGTGATGTGAATGATAGGTTCATATAATAATTTTGGACTGGTACATATGTAGTATTCAAGCCTCGTCTGGCTCGGGGTAGATTCATTATTTGTAGTTGAAAGTTGGAATTTTGAACTTACGAGAATTGTGATTTTTGGTTTTATACATGATTCTTGATTTCGATGTATTTTTGGTATTTTGGTTCGTTGAATAAGTATCTATAGGGTGTACGACTTGTTAGGATGATTAAATAGGACTCGAGGTGCTCGGGTGAGTTTCAGGGTAGTCTCGTATTATTTTGAGTTAAGTTAGATTATTGGTTTTCTTATGTCAGTGATGTGTTGTGATCACATGCTATGTGTCGTGATCGCGTAGAGCAATTCGGCGGCAGAGGTTTCTTTCTACACTTTTGCGTGAGAAGGCTCACAATCGCGTAGTATTGGAGGTATCACGGTCCCGTGGGTTGGTTCACGATTGTGTAGTAAGCTTCTATGGGGCCTGGGGTTTTCTTTCACATTTGCGTACCAAGGGCCACGATTGCGTAGCTTGGAGAAGATGGTGCATTGTGATCGTATGGGTCTTGTTGTGATTGCGATGATGGATTTCGGCCGAAGGGTTTTTTATTTTCAGATTTTGGGATTCAGCTTATTTTCACCATTGAGTTTTGGGGATTAGGAAGAGGTAATTTTTTAGGAGACAATCTTGAAGGTAAGTAATCATACTTGGTTTTTATTACATATATATCATGTTTTTTATGGTTTTATACCTAAATTATGGAATTTAAGAGTGAAATTTGTAATTTATCTACAACTTGAGAGATTATATTTTGGGGCTTTGAATATCAATTTGGACTCGAATTTGGGAAGTAATCACATATTTGAATTTGGGGAGTTATGGGTCAATGGGATCTAACCCTAGACTCATGTTTTGCCCATGTTGGCCCAAATTGCTTTTGTTGAATTTTTGAAATTTGACTATAGATTGAAAGCTTTATTTTTAAAAATTAGCTTCCATGATTTTCTTTGTGTCATGACCCAAAATCTACCTAACCGTGATGGCACCTAAGCCGACCCGCTAGGTAAGTCAAGTACTGTAAACACAATTCTACTGGAGTTAATGTGAAGCCAATAAGTAAGATAACTGAAATTTATACAACTTCCCAAGAACTGGTAGTACAAGTCTTGAGCCACTATGATTTATATTTACAAGCTGGTATGAAAATTAAATACAGTATCTGTTTAAAGTTTACATAAACAGAATTATAAGTTCTAACTACCATGAACAAAAGATAACTTGAATATAGAAAGTCGGGGCGTCTTCAATGCCAGGATTTGCCTTCCACTGCTATGTAGTTCCAAGATCTGCACGCAAGGTGCAGAAGTATAGCATGAGTACAACCGACCCCATGTACTCAGTAACTATCTTAACTAACCTCGGTGAAATAGTGGCAAAATTTTAGTTAAAAAGACCTACTTATAATTGTACCTGTGCAGATAATAAGCAGGAAGAAAAAATACGAAAAAAGGTACACATAGTCATGAAATGAATTAAACAAGAATACAAATAGCGGAGGGCCCCAGAATAACATTATCTCAAAATTCGCATCACAACATCAAGAATAAACTCAACAACCACAACACAAATACAATACATAAATTCTATTTTGGTGTGCAACTCAATACTACCATATCATCATCTGTTCATATCATATTCCATCTTTTTTTCTTCATATCATGTCATTTCAATAACGGTGCGGCATGAACCCGATCCTACCATATCATCATCTATTCATATCATATTCCGTCCTTATTTCTTCATATCATATCATTTCAATACCGTGACATGCAACCCGATCCACAGTATCAAAATATCATATGAAATCACAACAACAACCAAACGGGGGAAAAATTCACAATGTAACACTAAGAAACAATGGTATCCAAATAGGTAATACAACTCAACAGAGTAAAAGGAGCAGCCCAATATCAAAACTAGTCTACCATATACAATGACCAGGCTCCCACAAGGTGTATCTCACAACCAATCTACAAGTCAGCCAATCCAGTTAAGCAAAGGAGAGTAGTATATAAAACTAGCGAAGATGTTTATCAGGTAAGAACAGGGATCAAAGGACGATATTCAATATATGAAATCGTGTAGCAAGTAGAAGCACATAGCAAATAGAGGCATTCAACCAGTGAAGGCATATAGTAGGTTGAGAATATAGTGAGTGGAGACATATAACAGGTTAAAACATGTGGTGAATGGAAACATATAGCAAGTTAAGGCATTTAACAAGTAAAAACATATGGCAAGTACAAACATATGGTAAGCGAAGACATGTAGTAAGTGGAGACATGTAGCAGGTTAAGGCATCTAACAAGTAAATCATGTGACAGTTACAGGCATGTAGCAAGTGTGGCTTATAAAAAAGTAAAGACATGAATTCGAAGAGGACCTGAAATAAAAGTAAATCAAGTGAAAGCGCAGGTGGAACAATAATAGACAAGATAAAGGCATAGTTATAAAAGTGCGAGCTAGGGAAAATACAGAGATAAATACATAAGGAACCCAAACGAAAGGTAAATCTTGTGAAACAGCAAACACTAATGAAAACCAAAGTAGAGGGTATGTAAGTGCTTATGAACGAGTAATCAAAACAAAAATCCATCTTCTTTTATTTTCTGCACGGTAATAACCAACAAAACAATCTCATTTCACACTGCACGGAAATACTCATCGTGCCAACATCATAACAACTGCACGAAAATACTCATGTGCCAAACATAGCCCTAAGGCTCAAATCATCATCTCTTAATACGAATAAATAATCTCAAGTAACATGACAATAACAAATGTAGATATATGTTATCGATACTATGATCAAGTTAAGTATGCAAATGATTCTAGAAAATGACTCATTAAATTCTTTTTAAGATGTCATATGTTCTAACATGATTTCTAACATAGTTAATTGAGTTTACATTCATAGATTTTGATGGAACATAAGTTATAGGATCAAGTTACACAAAGACACAAAGAAGCACATAATCTCCCCATCCCGAGCATGGAAACCCCGGCACATACATATACGCTTGTCACCTCGCATATCCATCACCCCCAGATGTAGCAAACAATATCAATTAGTAGGAAAAATTGCCCCAACAAAGCTAGGCGAGACACTTACCTCAACTAGGCCAAATCAACACTCAAAAATAGCTTTTCTTTAAAATTCAGCTCCACGCGGCTCAAATCTAACAAAAATCAACTTAATGACATCAAATAATGCAAGAGAAACGAATTCCAATAAATAAAGTTAAGATCTTTACACAATTCTCCAAAGGTCAACAAAGTCAACCCCGAGATTGCCCGGTCAAAATTCGAGTCCAAGGGTAGATCTTGACTACCCATAAACCCACTAGTCCATATATGTGTTTGTTTTGAATCTGAGTCCAATTCGACCCTTAAATCTCAAATTTTTATTTTCAAAACATAGATAAAAATCCCCTATTTTCCTTCAAATCTCATGACTTTGATGTTAAATGTCATATTTAATCATGTAATATAATTTAAAATTGATCAAAATCGCTTACCCAATAGTTGTATGTGAAAATCCCTCCTAACAATTTCCTTTTGCCGAGTTTAGGGCTTAAAATATGATAAAATGAAGCCAAGTCCCGAAATAGTCAGCTATAAACAAGCTACAGAAATCGCATTTGCGACCTATGGTTCGCAAATGCGTACCCTCACAAAAGTGGAGAAGCCTTCCCAAAAGCGAAGCTTGAACAATTCTAATACCATTGCAAAAGCGACAAAAATGCCGCAAATGTGAAGACTGTCTTTTCCGCAAAAGCGGGCCAATTGGTCGCAAAAGCGACCCTTCCCCAACCCAGGCCTTTATCACAAATGTGATCCGAAGTTCGCAAAAACGAACTCTGCAGGCCTCAGCCAACCTCGCAAAAGCAAGGAGAAACTCGTAAGTGTGACCAACTTTGCAAATGCGAGACTAGAAGACCAACAAAAACTCCTTCAAACACTCTGAAGCACGCCCGAAACTCACTCGAGCCACCGTGACACCAAACCAAACATCCAACAAGTACATAAACATCATACAAACTCGCTTGTGCGATTGAAACACCAATGTAACAACCGAAACTGAGAATCAAACACTAACACACATGAAATCAGAATGAAATTCACGAACTTCTAAAAACACAATCACGCGTCTGATTCTTATCAAACCAACTCCGAATTACACCAAACTCTGCAGACAAGTTTCAAATAGCAAAATGGACCTATCCAAATCCCAAAAACCAAAATCCGAACCCGATCCATAAATTCAAACCATGGTCAACCTAAGAAATTTCTAAACCTTCAAATTGCCAACTTTTGACAAAATAAGCCAAATTAACCTAGGGACCTCCGAATTCAATTCCGAGCATACGCCAAGTCCCGAATCACTATCCAAACCTAACGGAACCATCAAAACACTATCCCGGTGTTGTGTACATCAAAAGTCAAACTTGGTCAATTCTTTGTATACGGTAAAATCGGAGGGTCCAATTTTCCATCGTTGCAACATCTTGAAGGCTCAGAACCACGGTCGAGTTTCATCCCTCGAGGGCCATCAATGCTCGACCTCGGAGCAGTACGGACCGACGGTTACGGGGAGAGAGCGAGGAGTTCCCAAGGCGTGTAGCTAGAGCCGACAAAGCCTGTCAGGCTAGTCTGAGCCCGCATCATGGCAGCAACTAGCTGTCCTGTCTCCATATCTTTGTAATAAATGTATTTGTACTATGTTGGGGATTTCCCCTCATATATAAAGGGGATCCTAGTCATTTTGTAAACATCTGTTGCTCCAGACTAAAATATACAAGAACATTCTCTCTGCTCTCTAACATATTCCCTTGAGTTCATTACTTCATTTATTGCTTACATTCATTGTGTTCTATTTATTGTTCATCATCTATTGCTTATCATTGGCCAAAAAGAGCCGTCATTGACTTTATTCTAACTGTTATTCGCCCATCGATTACCCCCGGTAGCTCCCAGCCGAGCTTCAAACTCGACCCCGAGGTCCTCGAATAAGCATGCTCGAGGCCCCGACTATTAATCATTCGGTTTGGTTTTCTCCTTGCTCTCAAGATCTAATATCATTTCTAAGTCTTTCACATAGCATCAACTGCTTAACAACCAGCATAAAAATAGATCACATATTTTTAGAATCCCATAATCAAATTTAATTGTTATGACCATTTTCACGGTAATCAGTTAGGCGCCCACCGTGGGGCTAAAAATAATAGTGATTATTTTCTTGCTGGTTTTACTATGCAACGCAAGTTATCTTTCACACTTTTTTTGTCCAAGATCTTTGACTTCAGGTCAAAATGTCTAACTCGGTAAACGCACATGAAAACATCAACCTTGAAGACCATGGAGAAAATGGTGCTGACGTCCCAGGTGTTGGTGTACCGCCACGAAACCCTGAGAACGCACCGGAACCGATTCCCGCGGACACGGTTTCACGCGATGCTCAACACGTCGAAATAAGTTCCCACACCAACAGGAGCATACGCCAAGGCGACCAACAAGAAGACCAGAAAACCCCGGCTCAGGAAGAACGGGAGGTTAGCCTTCACGTTATTTTTGAAATATTGCAGGCACAACAACTGGCTATTGCTCAGCTGCAAAGTCACTAGAAAACTCCTAGCACGGTTGCGCCGGGGACGGCTCCCCCAGCCGAGCAGGTACCAGAGAGATCAAGCAACAACGGGTCGGCAACCGACCTCGCCATCGTAAATATGCTCGAGGACCTCACGAGGAGCATTGAATCGGGCGAAAAGAAGATAGAGGCCAATTACAAAAAGGTCGAGACCTACAATTCCAGGGTCGACCAGATTCCGGGAGCACCCCCGATCCTCAAAGGTGTGGATTCGAAGAAGTTCGTGCAAAACTCGTTCCCACAGGAAGCAGCTACGAAACCCATTCCAAAGAAGTTCAGAATGCACGACCTTCCAAAGTATAACGGAACGACGGACCCCAATGAGCACGTCACTGCCTACACTTGTGCAGTAAAGGGCAACGACCTAAGGGATGACGAGATCGATTCCGTCCAGCTGAAGAAGTTCAGAGAAACGCTTTCTAAAGGGGCCATGATATGGTATCACAACTTAGCTCCTAACTCTATAGACTCATTTGCCATGCTAGCAGATTCTTTCATTAAGGCACGTGCTGGTGCCATCAAAGAGCAATAAGGAAATCCGACGTCTTCAAGATCAAGCAGAGGGACAATGAGATGCTGCGAGAATTCGTATCTCGTTTTCAAATGGAACGTATGGAGCTACCACCAGTCTCCGATGATTGGGCAGTGCAGACCTTCACTCAAGGGCTGAATGAGTGAAGCTTGGTGGCTTCGAAGCAGTTGAAATAGAATCTGGTTGAATATCCCGTCGTGACCTGGTCGGACGTTCACAACAGATATCAATCTAAAATCAGGGTCGAGGACGACCAACTAGGAGCCCCCTCGGGCTCGGTATATCCAAGCAGGCTTCTGCAAAGGAACCAAAACCAAACAAAGAAAGGTATCAGCCATACATCGAAGACAAGAGAAAACCCCTGAGGCACAACATACCCCGCAACGATCGAAGGATTGACCGAGGACAGAATCCTTGGGGACTCGTCAAGAGAGCCGGATTTGATAGACACATAGGCCAACGGAGGCACCTCGCTTGTCAGAATACAACTTCAACGTCGACGTATCAGACATCGTGTTCGCCATCAGTAAAATCAGGGACGCCAGGTGGCCCAGGCCTGTACAATCAGATCCTTCGCAAAGGAATCATAACTTAGTGTGTGAATTTCACAACACCCTCGGCCACAGGACCGAGGATTGCCACTAGCTCCGAGAAGAAGTAGCCAGACTACTCAATAAAGGTCACCTTCGAGAATGCCTAAGCGACCGGGCCAAAAATCAGTTCTGGGAATGAGAAGCGGCCAAGAAGAGCGAAACGAATGAGCCGCAGCATGTCATCCACATGATCTTGGGAGGCATCGATGCCCCACAGGAGCCCATGATGAGAAGAACAAAAATATCCATCACCAGAGAAAATCGAACTCGGGGCTACATACCCGAGGATGCCCTCACATTCAGCGACGAGGACATCGAGACCTTGTCTCAACCTCACAACGACGCACTGGTAAATCTCTTTCCTTGTAAATTCATTTCAAATTAAACGTGTACTTGTGGATCCAGGTAGCTCGGCCAACATTATCAGGTCGAGGGTGGTAGAGCAGCTCGGACTGCTTGACCAAATCGTACCCACCTCTCGAGTCCTTAATGTATTCAACATGGCGAGCGAAAAAACAAAAGGGGAAATCACCCTCCCAGTGAACGTGGCCGGCACAACCCAAAATGCCAAATTCCATGTCATCAAGGAAGACATGAGGTACAACGCCTTGCTCGGAAGGCCGTGGACACACTATATGAGAGCAGTGCCATCCACCCTCCATCAAATGATGAAATTCTCGACAAAGGATGGGATTAAAACCATCTACGAGGAACAGCATGCAGCAAGAGAAATGTTCGCGGTGCACGATGTGGCCCCGACATCGGTACCTCCACCTTCAAAGGAGCCGAAGGATAAGCAAACAGTAAAATAGCGATAACAAGCTACACTCTCGGCTACTCCCGATTAAACAAAGCAGGGGATCGTACCGCGTCCTCATCACAATCGATTGAAACACATGAGGGCTCGAAACATCGCCGGCACATTCTACACTAAGGTATGACCGTCTCCTTTCTCTTTCAGTTACTTTGTACACTGACCCAAATGCAGGTATCCGATCGAAACGGCCAAAGCACTCTCCAACTCGAAGGCCTTAGGTTTCGAAAGCATGTGTTGCACTCTTTTCCTTCGACCGGGTTTTTTCCCAAAAAGGGTTTTACCGGCAAGGTTTTTAACGAGGCAACACTCATATGCTCCCTAAGGAAGACTCAACAAGTATTCAAGGGTTCTTTTGCAATCAACCTCGAATACTGGGGGGCATCCCCCCCCTCCCCCCGGAAGATCACCTTCTCAGAGAAGCTATGATATGCTGAACAGGGTCTCGATAGGAAAAATAATGTACCGGGCCAAAAGGTCGAACGAACCGTGCCCGCATAGAATGACCGAACCCTCAACAGCAAAGACATATATGTTCGCACCAAGCAATCGAAGAATAATTTCAAAAGCATTTTACGTTTCAATGAAGCTCGATATTTTTGCAAAAACAGCTCCTCTATCAAAAACGTCCCGAACACTCGCAAAATCGATATGATTTAAAGAAACCATGCTTTCATTTATTTAGACAATAGCAAAATCGAGCATTCAACAATGTTAGTTCACTTTTTTTATACCACAAATCTTAAACTGTAGTTAAGTTTCCAAGATTTCATACAGTTATAGTTTAGAAGAAAGCAAGAGTTTATAATTACAACATAGTTCACGTACCCATCCAACGCCCGTACATAACCCACACAAACATCTACGGAGCCTCTAAGGATACAAAAGACAATGATAACAACGCCGGCAACAAGGCCCCGGCTATACCTCAAAAGTGGATATCTATAACAAAAGGTGTATAACATAACCCCTTGAAGGAGAAAGGGGCTCACCAAGACTTTGAGAGGAGGGTGCTCCGCTACGCGCGATCGGCACTATCCGCTATGGAGCCACCTACATTCATTTAAAAATGTAGCGCCCCCGGCAAAAGGGGCGTTAGTACCATGGAATAGTACTAGTATGTATAACAAAACACCATTCTGTTAGAAAGCACAGCCATACAAGAGTAAAAAGAAATCATAAGGACAACAAAGCTTCAAATAAGCACCACGTCAACAATATAAGAGGTTCACATAGTTTTTGAAATTTTAGATTGGAGCAATCCATACTGTTGCATCATTATCCACATTACCACCGCTTCCTGGAGCGGAGTCCGATCACGGCCCGATCGGCTAAGCCGTCTCCCCGAGACGTTACCATTATTTCATTCTCACTTTCCAGTTTCAATTATCAATACATTACCACCGTGTATGTATAACATGGTGTCCGATCACGGCTCGATCGTCTAAGCCGTCTTCCCGAGACGTTACCATTTCTCCGTTAATCATCTCACTTCAATCTTTGGTTTCACATATATTAGTTCATCGGTGCTTGGGGCCACAATTACCACATTCATTAACTCACGTTTTACATTGTTCCTGTTTTCAACATTTACCTTGTCATTTAAGATCATAGGCACATACAAAAGCAATTTATGTTATAAGAATAGAGAGGAACTCATCTAGTTCGGCATGTTAGTCCCAATGTAACCTTGACTTGACATTTAGGCATTTAGCACATAGATCATGTTCTCCGCACATCCTCAATTTACAAAGAATAACACATTAAGCACATGAAGAAGCACCTTCTCATACATCTTCACAACATCAATTAATTTAACATAACAAGTACTACATCAATCATATTTCGAACTTACAACATTTGCAAGGGCACCATGGAAGCTCAATTTCTAAGAGGAGGGGGTTTTAGCCATACATACCTCAATAAAGCTTTCCTTAATCGTTATAATAAATTCCGGAATTTCCTAGCAACTTCGATCTATTTTATGAAAATTACGAGTTGAACCAAGAATTAGAGGCATGAATAAGATTCTAGCTCATTTAAGAAAATTATCAAGCATTAAGTGTGCACAATGATTTTAGGACCCTTTTGTGAGAGATTTTTCATCATCCTAAACCACAATTGCTATCTTTTTGGTTCACAACCTCCCCATACCCCATTATCTTTTATGCATGCAAGATTATCAGCCCATATACCCATGAACCCACTTGCTATCACTTGTTTTAATAGAAATTTCGAAATTATAGATGAGGGTACAAGTTCTTACCTCTTGAGTGAAGACCTAGTAATTTCACTTGACAATTTTCAAGGATTTGGGGCAAGGATTGAGTGGGGACTTGATGAAGGTCACTCCCTCTCTCTCTAGAACTTCCTCTCTCACTCTATATGCAGTGAAATATCAGAAAAATGGTCTAACGGGGTGTTTTTAATGGGATGGGGTCGGGTTTTAAAAGTTAGAAAATAGGAGCCCCGACATGATCTGCGATCACATATGCGATCGCATAATGGACATGCGGCCCGCAGAATGGACCGCAAAAATGGCCCCAAAACCTGAACACACTGTCTGGGTATGCGGAAGAAATGCGGTCCGCATACCTGTTCTGCGGCCGCATAATGTACCGCAGAACTGCCCCTTACAAAAATTCCAAGGGGATTATGCGATGACTATGCGGCCCGCATAGTGATTATACGATCGCATAATTGGCCGCATAGTTGAACTCAAATTAACCATCACACTGCCTGACTCTGCGGCGACTATGCGGTCCGCATAGCTATTCTGCGATCGCATAATGGACCGCAAAAACGCACTTTTCTGGAAAACATTACTCCTTAACTTTTTAATGCATAGATCAGTCTAACACTTATACCTAACTTGGCACTACGAGCTCTCGGGTTTTGAGTAGAAATTTTCACGGGGACTTACAAGCCTAAGGGCCAGCTTTAAATTCAAAAACTTAAGGGTCGGATGAGCTCGAGTAGAAACCCGATTCGGAGACTGAACCTAAAACAGTTAACTAAATCTGCCTAAGAGCAAAAGCGTAAGAGCCGTTGTCGCCGGCTTATGCTAAAAGGTTGCATCGACCAAGCGCGTAAGAGCCTACAGGCCAGCCTAATGAGCCCCAGGGCCATACCACAAATCTGAGGATTCCTCTCAACTCAAAGACCAGTTCACCTGACTAAAATCAAGGCAAAAAGAAATGCAGGAGAAACGAAACTGCGAGGTTTTCTCATTATATATACATGCAAAAAAAATATAAGCTCTGTCTACAAACGTGCTTTGAAAATGCTATATACAGAATCAGAAAGTAAAATCTACGCCCCCCGGGAGACTATGGCCCGTCAGCCTCATCTTCGCTATCCTCAGCGTCGGACAGAAGTAACCGAGCACCACGCTTGTCCGCCCTCGCCTGCTTCACCTCTCCCGAGAGGTCAAAGCCCCTATCATGGATCTCCTCGACGGTTTCCCTTTGAGATTTACACCGAGCATATTCCTTGATCCTGCCCTCGCGGTCGAGAATCCTTCTCAGCTCGGCTTGAGCATCGGCAGCGTCCTTCAAATAGACCGCCACTTTCTGGTCAGCTTTAGTTCGGCTCATTACAGCTTCAGCCCGGGCGTCCACAACCTCGACCTTTATCTTCAAAAGCTCAGACTCGAGCTTCGTAATCATATCTGTTCGAACCAATTTGTTATCACGAGTTAAGCGATGTTGAACCTCAAAGGCAGAGGCTTTGCCCAGAGCACCCTTCTCCGCCGAAGCTTGAGCGTCCGCCTGAGCCATTAACTCATCATACTCGCGCTTGGCTCGGCCAACTTCATTTCGAAGGTGCTCCAGGTCCTCCGTCTTTTTCTGCAACTGAAATAACTGAAACATTAGCCTCAGGAGCTAGAAGAAAGAACACACACTCGCTCAGAACAAAAACTACCTGCTGCTCCAAATAGCTCTCATAATTCAAGCTCCGACTCGCCTCATACCGCAAGCGTGCCAGCTCGAATTCCCTTTCATCACAAAGGAGCCTAAGGGATTTCTCCTTATCCTGAGCTTTCCGCGGCCTGGCCTCACGGCAAAGCAGCTCGAACTTAAGCTTGTCAAAAGCCTGCAAAGGAAAACTCAATAAGGAAGGGAAGGCACGAAAATCGAAAAGCCTGTGCCAAAACTCACCGCAGAGTGAAGCCGATGGGCTTCTTTGAAGGTCGAGCGCACATCTGGTAGCCTGGATCCCTCAGCTCCGAAAGAGTCAATCCCAGTCGGGGCATGGTCGCTCGGCGCATATGATCCCGGGTTTCGAGTATCCCTCGAAGTACCTCCGACGGAAAAAGAGGACGACAGCGGAGGAGAAACAACCTTTCCAAAGACAGAAATCATGGGCGTGGCAGTCAATACTTCCAAACCGGGCCCCCGGTCCAGGTTCACCTTGCTTTGAGCATCATCGCCCTGCAAAGGTATCTCTTGCTTATTGTTATCATTCTTTAGACCAGAAGCTAGCAACCCTTCTCCCTCTCCAAAGGGGCACAGCCTTGCCTCAGAAGGCTCCCCGATGCCTGCAATAACAGGGTTAGTACGCAGAAAGAGAGAGTGTTTTTCCAACTGAAAAAAGGGAAGGGAACAAATCGCACAGCATATACCATGATGTTTTGCCTCCTATCTTCCCCTAGACAAAGCTCGCCACTTACGCTCATCGCAGGTCGAGTGGGCCGCCAAGTCCCGAGCCTAATTTGGCAGATCGGGGACCTCGCACGGCATCCATGAAATTGCTGCAGAAGAGGGAAGGAAGGCACATTTACGGAACACTCCTTCGCCATAATTTAAAAACTGCAAAGGCACGAGTGTACAACTTACGTGTATAATTCCATTCTTCAGGGAACGGCATAAACTCCACGGGGATAATATCAACATTCTGTACTCGGACGAATCGACTCGTCCACGCCCGGTCTCCGTCTTCTTCATCATCAACAACAAAAGGCGTGGCCGACCGGCATCGTAAGGTTAACAGACCTTGATGGTAAAAAGGTCGGTACAGCCTGATAAGATGACTGAGCGTGAATTCAAGCCATGCCTTCTCCGCAAAAAACCTCATCATCAATACTATCCGCCAATGATGGATGAATCTACGCCAGGGTGACCCGGTATTTCTGACAGAAATCAAACACAACCCTAACAGGGAGGCCCAGCGTGAAGGGGTAGGTATACACGTTCAAAAACCCCTCAGCGTGGACCATAACGCTCTCTCCCGGGGAAAGTAAATGCAATACTACCTTCTTCCCCCATCCACCAGTCTCTCCTCACTGATTCGAGATGCTCCTCTCCTATTAAAAAAATGGGCTTCGAGGCATAATCCCGATAACCTCGAACACTGGGAGTCTCTTCTGGCGGGAGATTCCCTCCCGAAGCAAAGTGCCCAGAGGCGGAGCTCTTTTCTCCTTGCTAAGCGGATTCGGGCATAGCAGCCATGGCTATAGTAAGGAAGGGGAAATGAAGACTTGGGCGAAAGCTTTGAGTTAAAGGAAAATTTGCGCAAGAAAGGAGAACTCTATGAAAGAGGGTAACTACTCAGAATAGCAGAATCTCCAAAAGGGCGAAGACGACCCTATATATGGAAAAAGAGGCGACCACCCGCCTGCCTCAAAGGCCGATTAAAAATGTTGGCTAAAGCTTTTGTCGCTTTGGAAAGATACACTGGCAGAGTCGCCTCGGCCATTTCGTAACCATATCCTACACTCGACGTCGCCAAACGATGCTTCAAGGTCGAAAACCCTGCGTCAACCAAGTCCCGAGGTGGCACCCGCCTTGAGGACCTCCATCAAAAAGAAGTTAGGCTCTAGGAAGCCATTGGCATCATTGCATGTCCCGAGGTGGTACCCGACCCCGAGGACCTCCATCAGAAAGAAGACAGGCTCCAAGTAAATCATTAATATCACTACAAGTCCCGAGATGGTACCCGATCTCGAGGACCCCCACCGAAAGGGAGATAAGCTCTAAAAACCTGCTCATATAGTCTTAGCCTCGGCATACCATCTAAATCTGGGTAAACCCTCATCCGGGATCTATCTATATCGATTTAAGGCTATCTATACTAAGTTCGAAACAAGTTCCTAGGTGGCCCGGGTTCGAGCAAACCCCCACTCGCGGACTGCTCTCGAAAGTCTAAAGAAAGTCTCTATTCTCGGACCTCCGAGCAAAATCCCCCCTCGAAGATTACCGCCGAGTCCAAAAGCTAGGTCTCGGTCTAAGGATTCGAAGCCCTACTCTCAGTCAACTCGAAGTCAGGGTCCCGGCGACCCAAGTTTATCAGTCCAACCCGGGCTCGATCCAAGGAACGGCAAAGGGTTCTTCGGGGAGCCATGTTAATCAATCAAAAGTTAGAAGAAAAATGCGCCCCAGGGCTCGATATTTGTACCAATCGGTAGGGTCGTACGCTCAGATTCTTCACAAGCATAGTTAAAGGAAAACATAGCATACATCAGGAACAATTTGAAGGAACATCTTTGTATTCATAAACACTTGATTACAAAAGCCCACGAAGGGTCATTACACAGAAACAAAGAAGCAAAAAGGTGTACATATATAATTAAAGCCCAGAGCCTAATCTATTCTCGGGGGTGCACCCTCGAGGCAGTATCTTCGAGCGCCATCTCCTCGGGATCCTTGCCTCGTCTTCCAAAGTGGTGTCTCCAAAGGAGAAGATGAAGAAGAGGAAAGTGTGAGAAGTAGAAAAGGATGAAAAGACGCCATAGCCCACCAAAGAGCAGGCGCTTCTACCAGGCCAAGAAGATCACGGCCCGATAGAAGACTTGGCGAGCGTCGGCCTTACTTGCACGGCTACCTTAAGTCCACTTCTTGGGACAATGTGTCGTACAAGTTAAGCGGCCGATCGTGCCATTTCATCCCTTGGAAAGCAAAAGGGATAAAGTGCCACACCAGGCCGGAGTAGGGAGGCGAGCAGCGGTGTATAGTCCAAACGCCCTCCCGAGCAGCGGTGTAGAGTCCAACATCCTCCTAAGTCGGAAGAAGTCGGCCCCCCTGTCTCATCACCTCGAGACAATGACAAGCCGATGTAACCTCGCTCGGTAAGGGAAAGCCCTAGGAAAAGGCCGCGGCATGATTGATTAGAACGCTGCCATGCGGTCCTAAGGCTGCGGGGCTCAAACATGGAAAATAACAATGGATGGGGATAAAGAGAAGAAAGGGGTGAGAGGCTATTAAAGAGCACTTGAATGAAGAATTGATTCAAGAAAGGTCTCATTTATAGAAAAGGGGGAGAATAACCTACAAGCACAATCAATGACGGCGCTATCAATGTCCTTGAAAGACGTATCGGCAGGCACAATCAATGCATTTTTGAAAAATGGACTGACGGCGATATTATGGCTATGAGGAATAAATGTCGACAATGCAGTGGGTAACTCTGGAAGAGTGGACCGATGGGACGCCTCAGTTATCATGAAGGCTTACGTCATAGGTATAACATCATCGCGGGAATGTTCGAAGAGATGAATATCAAAATTGTTTCTTATCGTTCCACTATTAAGAAACGCGGGGACTATTCTTATACGGTAAAATCGGAGGGTCTAATTTTCCACCGTTGTGACATCTCGAAGGCTCAGAACCACGGTCGAGTTTCATCCCTTGAGGGCCATCAACGCTCGACCTTAGAGCAGTACGGACCGATGGTTATGGGGAGAGAGCGGGGAGTTCCCAAGGCGTGTAGCTAGAGGTAACAAAGCCTGTCAGGCTAGTCTGAGCCTGCATCATGGCAGCAACTAGCTGTCCCGTCTCCATATCTTTGTAATAAATGTATTTGTACTATGTTGGGGATTTCCCCTCATATATAAAAGGGATCCTAGTCATTTTGTAAACATCTGTTTCTCCAGACTAAAATATACAAGAACATTCTCTCTGCTCTCTAACATATTCCCTTGAGTTCATTACTTCATTTATTGCTTACATTCATTGTGTTATATTTATTGTTCATCATTTTTTGCTTATCATTGGCCATAAAGAGCCGTCATTGACTTTATTCTAACTGTTATTCGCCCATTAATTACCCCCGATAGCTCCCAGCCGAGCTTCAAACTCGACCTCGAGGTCCTCGAATAAGCAAGCTCGAGGCCCCGACTGTTAATCATTCGGTTTGGTTATCTCCTTGCTCTCAAGATCTAATATCATTTCTAAGTCTTTCACATAGCATCAACTGCTTAACAACCAGCACAAACATAGATCATGTATTTTTAGAATCCCATAATCAAATTTAATTGTTATTACCATTTTCACGGTAAACATTCTTCCACCTTAAAGATTCCAAATTGAGAATCGTTCTTCCAAATCAATCCCGAACCACTCGAAAAGCAAATCCAACCATTCATGCAAGACACAATACAACTTATGAAGGTACTCATGACCTCAAATTAGCAAACTGAGTTCAAATGCTCAAAAATGACCGGTCGGGACGTTACATTTCCCCCACTTAAACAGAAGTTCATCCTCGAACGTGCCAAAAGTCGTTCCAAAGCCATCAAATCACCGCATAACCTCTCCATACCCATACCCGTGTGTGATCTCACATCACCCCAATCCATGTAATCCTGACAACACAACTTAACTGAAGATTTTACTTCATTAGCCCATAAACCTTAGAACCTAATCCTCAACATTTGAAACTCATCATATGACCCGAATCTCGCATCAATACATTGCATAAGCCTGGACAAGATGAATCGAGCCATAACCATAACCATGGTATAATCACATGATGTTTCACATAACTCAAATACCCGTAGCAAATACTTCGGACCACCACAGTTGCCCAAATACAATTCGGTACCGGTAATATACTTTATTTCAAATAAAACCTCGTTGTGGACCCTCGTGATGCTGCTATTGATAAAAGAAACATGTAGCAACTCGTAACCGCCCATGAAATCAACAAGTAAAGAAGCTATCTCGTTTGACAGGACCATTGTCAAATTCTGAGAGGAAATATGGTACCATTCTTCCAAACATTCCTTACCTCAATATGGTAGTGCAAATCTCAGGTCTATAAACATTGTCTCACCCAATACGAGCAGCCCCGCCAACAAGTCACACCAAAAATCACATGGATCCTCACGTAACGTGATCCATACACCAAACCAGCAATAACTCAAATATATGCAAAAATGGAAAGAAAGCAATGGAAGAGGACTATCCAAAAAGTACAAATAATATAACAACAAAACAATAATTTCATGAACTCGTCTCACAAAGGGAAAATAAAACATGAAATAAACACAAGGAAGGCATAACTTTGCTGTGGCGCATAACCCGATTCCAAATATATCAATCTATATATGGATATCCATCGAGCCATAATGCTCGGTCTCACTAACCACATGTGTATCCACATAAAGCAAGATAGAATGCACAAATATAAATTTGAAAAGATTATTAGACATAAAACAATACGGAGAAAGGCAAACACAAATATGGTGCAATAAGCGAATCAACATCACGAGGGTCATCTCGCATATATCGTCATAAGGCCTAAACGAGATTACAACATGCGTGTAAATAATCATGCAACCTCACAACCCGTCATAGCATAATGGAGAAACACATAACACAGACCACGACACGAATAACATCCATGCTACCCAATGATATACCCACGATGGCAATTGCGTAAGAGTGAGAAACCCGATCTGATATAGAATGCACATTCTCATTAAGCCAACAAATAGCCCCCAAACCAATTTTGATCATTCCCAAACAAGTAAATAACCTTTCAAAAGTCCATAGCAACCTATCCATAACACATAATGCCAGTTACCCAATTCTCAGTATTTCATCACAATCCGCAATCAAGGAATAGTCTACATACGAGGACACCCAGTCTCTAAACCTCATGAATACCAAAATCTCCATATCCGATCTCAACTTCGGTACTCAAATGGTTGACACTTCACTCATACACCTTCATCTTACATAAATGCCTATATAAAGATCTTCTGTGCCACGTAGCAAAAACCTGAGCCTCGGCAGCCCAAAACCAGGAGATCATTGTAACACTAGCCAAGCATATTACAAGTCAAAACACAACGCGCTTGCTAAAATATGCACTCTCCTCTGGCGACATCAAATAGTGCCAGCATTATCTTGAACAGAAATCGTCTGTGTCATCAAGAACTCATAACTAAATTGCAACCTTGCACTCGCAACTTCCAACCCCACATTGCGCTCCACAATCATCATGCTAACTCGTGAAAATAAGAAAATCGCATAATCAACTTGGAACAACAAGCAAGCCGAACACCTCATCAACCGAGAACCTTCAATTCAACTCAATCTAGGAGGACATCACCACACGCCACACACCTCTTATACCTGTAGAAGACACCAACCCCCAGTCGTGATCATAATCATAGTGAATTCTTCGAAATTGGTTAACACATTGTCAATTCATCTGAACTAATCTCCTCTAACTCAACGAGTCACGCAGACTGCCAAACCCAAAAGTAACTCAGTCGATATGATCGCTTTGAAGAAGTCTTTGGCGAATCCGAAGCTATTTCTTAAATCTCTCTAATACTGCCATGTAGAGTCATTCTTGATATAGAAGTACCGCAAACCCGGACACCATCCGCTACCGATCTTGAGCTCTAACCATACATAGATATAAAACCCCTCAAATTCCACATATAAATCATGAACTCATCAAAATCTTTTCGATAGTGATCAACGTTGCTCTAAGTCATCCTCGATGAAACCCTTCTCAAATCATAGCCAACCCGCAAGCACACCTAAACCCAAGAACTAACATAATGCATGACCATACAATCTGATCGTCAATAGCAGGCTCATCTTTTTATCTCTAAGCCATAGCACATATCATCGGTAACTCACAGTGCCACTCCTTAATAGCTGACCTAGCCCTGCACTGTTATTCAGTTGAATACTTCATAAACTTATGTAACATTAGTCATAAAACATTCGAAGACACTGCCGAGCCCATACTCATCCTTGTGACAATCAAGCCAATTTCTTCAAATGCTCCAATATGACAATATATACATTCCACTAAATAGAAACCTCATATGAAATACATGACCTAAAATCTTCAAGAATAAGAAAGCCCACAGATTAGACTCAAATCAACACCTTCCCATGACCCTACCACGGTCACAACAACTAGACAACTGATTAATCCTCCCCGAGTCTACCCCCGTTGACAAGATACAATAATCTGCTATGTCCTACAAAAGAACAATTGGAGGACCTACCAATACATCAACATCAAATATTGAACAACATATTGGGATGGTAATCAAGCATCCGCAGCGCTTCGTAGCCCATTCGCAACATCACAGGTCGTTGGTGTACAATGATACTTGGTGTTCAACATCATATACGGATGAAAAGGATGAATCAAAGCATAGGTTTCAAGCTGAAATAAGGTCACACGATAAAGAAAGAAGGAAGGGAAGTTTCCTAAATTCCCTGTAGCCTCTCGAAGCTAAGTACAGACTTCATCATTCCAATTCGCAAGACTCTATTAAATATTTGATCATGCCTCAAAGAACCTATGAACCTAGTGTTCTGATACCAACTTGTCACGACCTAAAATATGCCTTGTCGTGATAGAACCTAACCTGACCCGCTAGGTAAGCCTAGTACAGTTAACACAATTCTACTGGAGTTAATGTGAAGCTAACAAGTTAAATAATTGAAATTTATACAACTTTCCAAGGACTAGTAGTACAACTCATAAGCCACTATGATTTAGATTTACAAGCTGGTATGAAAAATAAATGCAGTATCTGTTGAAGTTTACATAAACACAATTTTAAGTTCTAACTACCATGAACAAAAGGTAGCTTGAATCTGGAACGTTGGGGCGTCCTTAATGCCAGGTTTCGTCTTCCACAGGTACGCAACTCCAAGATCTGCACATAAGGTGCAGAAGTGTAGCATGAGTTCAACCGACCCCATGTACTCAGTAAGTCTCTTAACTAACTTCGGTGAAGGAGTGGTAAGATTTTATTTAAAAGATACCTACTTATAATTTAACCTGTGCAGATAATAAGCAGAAAGAGCAAATACAAAAAAGGTACACATATAGTCAAGTAATGAAAGAAGCACGAATACAAATGGTGAAGGGCCCTAGAATAACATAATTTCAAACCTCGCGTTACAGCATCAAGAATAAACTCTATAGCGACAACACAAATAAAACACATCAATTCCGTTGTGGAACATAACCCAATCTCACCATATCATCATCTGTTCATATCATTTTTTGTTCTTTTTCTTCATATCATATCATATCATTTCAATACTTTTGTAGCGTGCAACCCGATCCCACCATATCATCATCTGTGCATATCATATTCCGTCCTTATCTCTTAATATCATATCATATTATTTCAATACCATTGGTGGGGTGTAACCCCATCCACAATATCAGCAATATCATATGAAACCACAACAACAACCAAACATACTCAATAGAGTAGAATGAGCTGTCCAATATCAAAACTAGTCTACCATATACAATTACGAGGCTCCCACAAGGTATATCTCACAAAAATCTACGAGTCACCCAATCCAGTTAAGCAAAGGAGAGTAGCATAAAAACTTTCAAAGATGTTCATCAAGTAAGAACAGGGATCAAAGGACGGCATTCAATATATAAAATTGCGTAGTAAGTAGAAGCATGTAGCAAATAGAGGCATTCAACCAGTGAAGGCTTATGGTAAGTTGAGCATATAGTGAGTGGAGACATATAGTAGTTTAAAACATGTGGTGAGTGGAAACATGTAGCAAGTTAAGACATTTAACAAGTAAAAGCATATGGGAAGTAGAAACATATGGTAGTGAAGACATGTAGTAAGTGGACACATGTAGTTGGTTAAGGCATCTAACAAGTAAATCATGTGAGCATTAGAGACATGTAGCAGGTATGGCTAATAACAAGTAAGGACACGAATTCTAAGAGGGCATGTAATAGAAGTAAATCAAGTGAAGGTGCAAGTGTAACAGTAACAGACAAGATAAAGGCATAGTTATAGCAGTACGGGCCAAAGGAAAAATATAGAGATAACTACATAAGGAACTCAAACAGAAGGTGTCATGCAAAACAAAAAACACTAATGAAAACCAAAGTAGAGGGCATGTAAGTGCTTATGAACTAGTAATCATCACACAAATCCATCTTCCTTTCTTTTCTGCACCATACTAACCAACAAAACAATCTCATTTCATACTGCAGGAAAATACTCATCGTGCCAACATCATAACAACTGCACGGAAATACTCATCGTTCCAAACATAGCCCTAAGGCTCCCATCATCATCTCTTACGAATAAATAAGCTCAAGTAACATGAGAATAACAAATATAGATATAGGTTGCTGACACTACGATCAAGTTAATTATGCAAACAATTGAAGAAAGGGGCTCATTAAATTCTTTTTAAGATGTTATATGTTCTAACATGATTTCTAGCACAGTTAATTGAGTTTACTATTCATAGATTTTAATGGAGCATAGGTTAAGGGATCATCAAGTTCAACAAAGGCGCAAAGAAGCACATAATCTCCCGCTCCCGTGCATGGAAATCCCGCATATGCATATATGCTCGTCACCTCGTATATGCATCACCCCCGCATATAACAAACTATATCAATTCGTAGGAAAAATTCCTCTAACAAAGCTACGCAAGACGCGTACCTCAACTAGGCCAAACCAATACTCAAATATAGCTTTTCCTTTAAAATTAAGCTCCATTAGGCTCAAATCTAACCAAAATCGACTTACTAACATCAAATAATGCAAGAGAAACCAATTCCAATAAATAAATTTAAGATCTTTACACAATTCTCCAAAGGTTAACAATTTCAACCCTGAGCTCGTCTAGTCAAAACCTGGGTCCAAGGGTAGATCTTAACTATCCATAACTCCACGATTCCAGATATGTGTTTATTTTCAAATCCGAGTCCAATTAGACCCTTAAATCTCAATTTTAATTTTTCAGAACTTAGATAAAAATCCCCAAATTTTCTTTCAGATATCATAATTTTGATGTTAAATATCATAAATAATCATGTTTACAATTGAAAATTGATCAAAATCATTTTCCCAATAGTTGTATGTGAAAATCCCGCCTAAACATTGCCTCATATCGATTTTAGGGCTCAAAATATGATAAAATGCAAACCATCACAAAAAGCGGAAAAGCCTTTGCAAAAGTGAAGTTTGAACAGTCATGAAACCATCGCAAAAGTGACAAAAACGTCGCAAATACGAAGACTGTCTTTTCCGCATAAAGTGACCCTTCCCCAACCCAGGCCTATATCACAAATGTGATTCGAAGTTCGCAGAAACAAACTTTGTTGGCCTCAGCCAACTTCACAAAAGCGAGCTGAAACTTGCAAATGCAGTGGTCACAAATGCGACCAATTCCTCACAAATGAGAGACCAAAACACCAGCAAAATTTGAAACTCCTTCAATCTGATATGCGTCCAGAACTCACCCGAGCCTCTGGAGCTCCAAACCTAATATCCCTATAAGTACATAAATATCATACGAACTCATTCGTGGGATCAGAACACCAATATAACATCCGAAATGGCGAATCGGATACAAAAACAAATGAAAATCACAATGAACTTATAAAAACACAATCACGCATCTAGTTCCTATAAAACCAACTTCGAATTACACCAAACTTTGCAAACCAAGTTCCAAATAGAAAAATGGACCTATCCCACATCCCAAAACCAAAATCTGAACCCGATAGCCATAAAGTCAAACGATGGTCAACCTAAGAAATTTCTAAACCTTCAAATTGCCAACTTTTGGCAATACAATCCAAGTCAACCTAGGGACCTTCGAATACAATTTCGAGCATACTCTTAAGTCCAAAATCACCGTACAGAATTAAAGGAACCATTAAAATACCGTTTGGGTGTTTTTTACACCAAAAAACCAACTTGGTCAATTCTTCCACCTTAAAACTTCTATACTGAAAATCGTTCTTCCAAATCAATCCTAACCACTCGAAAACCGAATTCAATTATTAATGCAAGTCATAATATATGATGTTACTCATGTGATCAAACTATCGAACTGAGTGCAAATACTCAAAAACGACCGATCGAATCATTACAATTTGACTTTGTTAAGTATTATTCGGCTAGATACGAGCATTTGGAGGTTTCGGTTAGAGGAAGGGCATATTAGACGGTTGAGGCTTGTTCAAGAAAAGATAATTCTCTCGTCTAACCTTGTTAAGAGGAAATTTTTCTTTAAATTGGACTTATGTGCTACATTTTAAGTGATCTGGGAGGGGAATGTATGCGAGGTGACCAGCGTATATCCATACACCAAGGTTATGCCATGTTTGGTGTTGTTTTAGGCTTCTTTATGTTTTATTTGGTTGTGTGATCTTCTTGGTGTATGCTTTATTTGATTGTATGATTACGTGGGGACAATTATCATACTAGAGATCATGTTTTAAACTATGATATCATACATAAGCATGATGGACTATTCTTGAGATGGTGATATATTTGATTTAGTCAGAGTCATACTTCATATCATGAATACATATATGCATCTTTATTTACTATATCCTTGTATATTTTATTGATTATTTCTTGAGTATATGCTTATATCCTTATTGATTATCTTATTTTGAGAATCATGCTTGTCTTATCTATAATTTGTATATCTTCTTGCGATATCTATTATTCTGGTTAATTTCTATGAAATCATGTTATTATGAACTGGTCAGGTTGTGAAGGTGAGCATCATGATTTTGTCAAAGTCTTGTCACTGCTTTCTCGAGATTAGAATTGATACATAAGGAGTACACGTTGTTTATGTATTTATATTACACTTCTTTATATTTTATGCAGATTCTGGTATTAGCACTACTGGATCCCAAGAGGGTTCCCTGTAGCTAACTCGAGGTAGTGCTGCTTGATCGATTGCAGACCATTAAAGTCACCTTCTTCTTATTATTATACTGCTTATCTATTCAGATAGTACCCTTGTATTTTATGAGACAATTATGTATCATCTTAGTATCTCATGACACCATACCACCAGATTTTTTGGGATATTATTGTAGTACTTCTGCATTTGATAGATGATTTGATACTTATTATGATTTATCTATGTTTGAGCATATTTTTCTTGTGTTTATTTTATTTTGATTGATGTTTGAGTATTGACTTACCTATCGGGTTGGGTTACATATCATCATGATCATGATAGGATTTTGGGTCATGACACATTTTAAAGCTAGAAACATCTGCCTTCTAAGATACTGGGCCAGTGTTACTGTTGATTAATTATGGAGCTACATACCCAATTGTTCTCCTTGCTGCTATTAGAGTGAAATGCTATCATCTATTGGGTGCAATTTGGCAAGTCAAAAATTAGAAACTTCTATGATGAAATATGTAACGACCCGGTCGTTCGTTTCGAGAGTTGTAGCCTCGTTCCCCCATTTATTGATCATTTTGTGCTTTACTGTTGTTTTAAGACTTACGTGGTTAGTTGTTTCGGGTTCGGGGGAATTTCAGAGTGAATTGAGACAATTAGTCTCATAATTGAAAACTTAATTTGGAAAAGTTGACTGGATATTGACTTATGTGTAAACAACTCCAGAATGAAGTTTTAATGATTCTGTTAGCTCTGGTGGGTGATTCTAGTCTAAGGAGCGTGTCCAGATTGTTTTTTGGAGGTCTGTAGTGGAATTAGGCTTGACATGGCAAAAGTTGAATTTTTGAGAAAATTTGACCGGGAGTGAAAGTTTTGATATCGAGGCCAGATTGGGATTCTGGAAGTTGGAGTAGGTTTGTAGTGTCACATGGGACTTGTGTGAAAAAATTGGGATCAATCAGACGTGAGTTGATAGGTTTTGGCGTCCGTTGTAGGAATTGGAAGTTTCAAAGTTCATTAGGCTTGAATCTATGCGTGATTCGTGTTTTTATGTTGTTTGAAGTGGTTTGAGGGTTCTACTAAGTTTGTATGTAGTTATGGGACTTGATGGTATGTTTGGTTGAGGTCTCGGGAGCCTTGGGTGAGCTTCGGGTGGTTAACGGATCAAGAGTTGAAGTTGGGAGACTACTGAAGTTGAGTTTGTTGGTTTTTGGCTGGATCTAGTTTCCTCTTATACGTTCGCGAGAATACTCTCGCATTCGCAAAGTGCATCTAGAGGCTGAGGAAATATTTCTCTTCACATTCGCGAGGAAAAGGACGTGTTCACAGAGGTTGGGCAGAGATCGCATCGCGAACGCGAGATGGTGAGCGCGTTCGCGAAGAAGAGAAGAGGCAACCGGGGACCCCATACTTTTGGTCTACACGTTCGCGGAGGTATAGTCGCGTTCGCGATGAGAGGGGTCAGCAAAGGTTCGCGTTCGCGAGTGGTTTATCGCGTTTGCATATAAGGGATTTTGGTCAGAGGCAATTTGTGCTTCGCGAACGCGAGGATCCTTGGGAGCTCGATAGAAGGCAATTTTTGGAGAGATTATCACGTGAGTGTTTGGGGTAAGTGATTCCTATCGAGTTTGGGTTAATTTCCACGATTAATTCTTTGATTCTATCATTGAAATTGTGATTTGGGGTGGAAAATTGGGAAAAATGAAGAAGAGTTCATGGGCTAGATTTTTGAGGTTTTTAATGGGTTTTGTAATCGGATTTGAGTAAATTTGACATGGTTAGACGCGTGGTTGAATGGGCTTCTGTATTATGTGACTTTTGTAAGATTTCGAGACATGGGCTCGGGGGCGGGTTTGAACCAATTTTGAATTTTTGAGTTATAACTTAGTAATTTCTTGTAGAATTGATTCCTTTAGCCCATATTGATTGTATGTACTGTTTGTGGCTAGATCCGGGTCATTCGGAGGACGATTAGCGAGGCAAAGATGTATTGGAGTAGGGATTTGCTCTATTTGAGGTAAGTAACACTTCTAAACTTGGCTCTGAGGGTTCGAAACCCCAAAATATTGTTATATGATTGGTGTTAAGATGACGCACATACCAAGTGATAGGCGTGCAGGCGTGCACCGTGAGAATTGTGACCTGGTCAATTCCATGGCACTGTATAGTGGACTTATCTTGTTAATGTCCGACTTTTCATCATGAGATGAAGTAGTTAAGTTGTTAATCATGCTAGAGATCATGGTTAGGCTACATGCCGATACTGTTGGGACCATAGTGGTCGTTTCTTGTTATTGTCTTACTGATATCATTGATGTTTTGTAATGAGCTATATTCATTCATTCATATCATATATCAATCTATGTTGTTAGTTATTGATACATTACATCATTATTTTCGGGCTAGTTTCATGTCATTGTGAGCCCGTGAGAGAGAGACTAGAGAGATTGATGAGTGAGTGAGGTTGAGGGCCTAATTATGAGTGACATTTCTAGATCGGGTTGCACGCCGCAGCGATTATACACTAATTTATGATAACGTTTGGGCTGAAGTAGCCCTTCCGGAGTCCGTACACACACTCAGTAAACGCGGTTGATTATATTGAGGATTGGATCTTCCCTGGACATGGATCTTGTTTGAAGCATTATATACCTGGGAATGGATCTTTCCCACGGGCTGGATTGGCCCTACTCGGTACTGGGTGACTGATGGTCGGTCGGTGTATATATTTCGGGATGGATCTTCCCTGGGCCAGATCGGCCATATACAGTACTGAGTGTGAGCACATGAGGTTGTCAGTATGGTGAATCACATACAGTATGTGCATTGGCATGTAAAAGGAGAGAAGTTATATTTTTCTTATCATTCAGATTTCTTCTATTTTACTGTTTGAGTTTATTTGTTGAACTTGAAAGCATGCCTACGTTTCTGCATTGTTATTTCTATATTGAATTGTGACTGTTGAGTTCGCCACTACTTTCAGTCCAAAGCTTGGATTTGTTACTTATTGAGTTGATTGTACTCATGCTACTCCCTGCACCTGGTGTGCAGATCCAGGTGCTTACGATCACAACGGCTGCTGAGTGTGGAGTCATGATCTCCGGAGACTATCGAGGTAGTTGTATGACGTTTGCAGAACTTGACCCTCCTTCATTATATTTACTTGTATTTCAGTTTTACTCTTTAGACATTGTATTAGACTCCCGTTATAGATGCTCATGTACTCGGTGAAACCCCGGGTTTGGGACAGATTGTATTAAATGCATATTTATTTCTATTTTCAAAAGGTTTTCCTTAAATATTAACTGCTTCCGTACTTCTCAAAGCTTTTGGTTATGTTGAAAAGGTTGAGTAATTGGCTTGCTTCGTGTGTACCAGTCTTGCTCAGGCGGTCTCTATTCCCACCGCACCAGCCATGTCTCGGGCCACGGGAGGTACACTAACTCTCGCTGCCCTGTAAGGCCCCTTGAAAAATTTTTGCTCAAAAACCCGAAACCCGAAATCTCGCCGCGGTTCGGACCCTTTGGATTGACCTCTGCATTAAAAAGATAAGGAATAATATTTTTCAGAACATCGCGTTTCTGCGGTCCATTATGCGTTCACATAATAGCTATGCGGACCCATAGTCACCGCAGAGTGAAACAGTATGCGGGTTAGTTTTGAAGCCAACTATGCGGCCAATTATGCGATCGCATGATCAATATGCGGGTTGCATAGTCATCGCATAATCTCCTTGGAATTTTGCGAGGGGCAGTTCTGCGGTGCATTATGCGACCGCAAAACAGGTATGCGGACCGCATTCTTGTCGCATACCCGGGCAGGTTGTTCCAGTTTTGGGGGCCATTTTGCGGTCCCTTTTGCGGGCCGCATGTCAATTATGCGATTGCATATGCGATCGCAGACTCTGTCGGGGCTCCTATTTACTAACTTTTAAAACCTGACCCCATTCCATTAAAAACACCCCATCAGACCCCTTTTATGCTATTTCACTGCAGTTAGAGTGAGAGAGGGAGTTCTAGAGGGAAAAACTAACTCTCACCAAGTCACTACAATCCTTGACCAAATCTTTGAAGATTATCAAGTAACACTACTAGTCCTTCATCCTAAGAAGTAAGAATTTGTGCCCTAATCTATGATTTCAAAATTTCTATTAAAATAAGTGATTAACAAGTGGGTTCATAGGTATAAGGATTGATTGTCTTGCATGCATGAGTGATAATAGGGTATGGGGAGATTGTGAGCTAAAAAGATAATAATTGGGGTGTAAGATGATAAAAATCTCTCTCAAAAGGGTCCTAAAATCACAATGCACACTTAGTGCTTGATAATATACTCAAATGAGCTAGAATCTTAAGCATGTCTCTAATTTTTGGTTCAACTTGTAATTCTCATAAAATAGATCGAAGTTGCTAAGAGCTCCGGAATGAGTGTAAGAATTTAAGAAAAAAATCTCCATTGAGGTATGTATGGCTAACCCTCTTCGTCTTAGTGTTGAGCTCTTGGTGTCCGAATAGTTGGCATGAGTTCCGAATCGAACATATTAGACGGATTGTATTAATGTGTTGGTTGATAGATTTTTGTTGCCAAAAATTGTTCTATGCGTTTACCTTGAAATCATGCTGGTTGGAAATGTGATTATGTTCGCCAAGTGTTCTTTTCTTTGCCTATGTGCGTATGCCGTATATGATAACACTTATCGGCGTGGAAGGTGAAGCTATGTGAACGAATAAATAAGGGGAAGTCTTGAATTATAAAAACTGTATCCAAGTGCCAAACGTTTATTAATAAAGAGGTGTGTTGTGCCATGTAATGGAAAAATGGAAAGAAACGTGAATTAAACAAATAATTGAAAGAGGTTACGTCCCAAGTGAGATGGCTAAGCCGGTCGGGCCGAGACCGGACTCCGTGTAAGAACACGGTGGCATTGTGGATGAAATTGTGAATATGGTTACGTCTCTCTTGAGACGGCTTAGCCGATCGGGCCGAGATCGAACGCCATGCTTTACACATGGTGGCAATTATGTTGGATTTATGATTATCATTGTGAATTTGGATATGTCTCGCTTGGATGGCTTAGCCGGTCGGGCCGAGACCGGACTCCGTGTAAAATCACGGTGGTATTATGGGTTATGGCACTTGGCACTAAAGAATATTAACCTAAAGAAATGGAAAGACTTAACCGGAACTATGTGAACCTTATTTGGTGTTTCCTTGTAATCCTGTGAAGTACTTGTTAATGTTGTAACTGCCTTCTATTTGTTCACTGTTCATCCTATTGAGAATTGTGTTTGCCTTACATACTAGTACTATTCGACAGTACTAACATCCTTTTTGCCGGGGGCGCTACATCTTTGAATGGATATAGGTGGTTTCGTTGCTGATAGCGCCAATCGCAGATAGTGGTGCCCTCTTCCTCTCTTCACAGCAGGCTTGGTGAGCCCCCATTTCTCCTAGGGGCCTTGTAGTTCTTCTTTTGTACAAATTTTCCTATTTTGAGGTATAGCCGGGGCCTTGTTGCCAGCATTGTCATTTTGGTCTCATGTATCCTTAGAGGCTCCGTAGACGTTTATGTGGGTCATGTATGGGTGCCGGGGTGGTCATAGGATCATAGTGTATTTTGAAACTTTTCTCCAATAGATTGTCAACGGTATGTACTTTTGGAAACTTAACCATGGCATGTTGTATTTAAGTAAAAATTTAACTACCTTCGTTTGCGCATTTATATAACAACTCCCTCCCCCGTGATTAATAATTGGTAATGCTTTTCTTCTTCGGATATTGAATGAGTCGGGTAGGAAAGGCCTGTTAGGCTTGCTCGATCAGGTTCTCTCGGTTGCACGCCGGTCGCGCTCCCCGAGGGTTGGGGCATGACATGACCGTACACCCGAGCAGGTGATGCAGGGACTGTAGACATCAGGGGCACTACCAACCCATCCGGCTGCAGCTGCTCAGGCCCCGGTAGTCCCCGTTATGGCTGATGTTGAGCAGAGGAGACTTGAGAGATTTGGGAGACTTTGACCTCCATAATTTAGCAGTGCTGAGTACGAGGATGCTCAGGGCTTTCTAGATAAGTGTGAGCGGATGCTTCGAATAGCAGGTATTCTGGAGACCAGTAGGGTCTCGTTCACTACTTTTCAGTTTTTTGGGGCTGCTCTCAAATGGTGGGAGGCTTATGAGAGGCGTAAGCCGGTCGGAGCAGTAGCACTTACATGGCAGGAGTTCTCTATTCTCTTTTTGGAGAAGTTCGTGCCACAGTGTCATCGGGAGGAGCTGCGCAGATAGTTTGAGTGTAACGACCCGGCCGGTCGTTTTAAGAATTAACGCCCCGTTCCCCTATTAACTGCATTCCCCGTGTTTGTTTTCTGCTATTGTGAGTTGTTGGGAGGATTCGTTTTGAGTTTCGAAGTATTTTGGGACACTTAGTCCCTAAATGAGAGCTTAAGCTTTAGAATTTGGACCATAGTCGGAGCAGTGTGAAGACGACCTCAAAATGGAATTTCATCAATTCCCTTAGCTCCGTTGGGTGATTTCGGGCTTAGGGGCGTGTTCATATTGTGTTTTGGAGGTCCGTAGCTTAATTAGGCTTGAAATGTCGAAAGTCGAATTTTTGAAGTTTCTGGTTCGATAGTGAGATTTTGATATCGGGATCAGAATGGAATTCCGGAAGTTGGAGTAGGTCTGTCGTGTTATTTTGGACGTGTGTGCAAAATTTCAGGTAATTCGGACAAGGTTTGATAGACTTTTTGATCAAAAGCGGAAATTGGAAGTTTTGGAATCCTTAGGCTTGAATTTGAGGGTGATTTGGTATTCCGGCGTTGTTTTGAGTGTCCCGAGGGTTCGTACAAGTTTGAATAGTGGTATATGACTTGTTCGTATTTTTGGTTGAGGTCTCGGGATCGGGATGATTTCGGAAGGTTGACGGAAGAAATTGGGAGATTTGGAAGCAGCTTCAGCTGGTGAAGTGCTTTCATAACCGCACCTACAGATTGGGGATCATAGGTGCGGGCCCGCAGAAGCGTGTGGCTAGTCGCAGATGCGGCCAGAGGAAGGAAAATCAGGAGTCGTAGGTGCGGGTGCTTTATGGCACCTGCAAGACCGCAGATGCGGCAAGTGAAGCGAAGGTGCAGCCAGTGCATTTAAGTGAAGTTTCGCAGATGCGCACCTGGGACCGCAGGTGCGGGTCCGCAGGTGCGAGGAAATGGCCGCAGGTGCGGAAACCCTGGGCCAGAACCTATATAAAGTTTCTGTCGTGATTTTAGCATATTCTTTCACCATTTTTATCCGAGAATTGAGCTTTTTGGGAGGTTTTTGAGAAAGGATTCAAAGGAACATCGAGGAGGTAAGATTTTTGGAACCAAAACTCGTTTATATGGTATTATTCTACTGATTTGGCAAGAAATTTATGGAAAATGAGGGTTAAAATTAGGGGTTTAGGGTTTGAAATTGGAGACTTGGATTTGGGGATTTGAGGGGTCGTTTGTAGTCTGATTTTCATGTATTTGGTATGTATGAACTCGTGAGAGTGTGAGGATGCTAGTTTTGCGAATTTTATCCGATTCCGAGATGTGGGTCCGGGGGACTTTTTGGGCGATTTTCCTAATTTCGCGTGTTAGCTTCGAATTTATTAGTTGAATTAGCTACTTGAAGTTATATTTACGTTATACAATTAATTTGAATAGATTTGGGTCGTTTGAAGTCGGGTACTCGTGGCAAAAACGTGATATCGAGTTGATTGAGCTGGTTCGAGGTAAGTGGCTTGCCTAACCTTACGTAGGGGAACTCCCCTTAGGATTTGGTATTGTTGATATATGAAATGCCTTGTACGTGAGGTGACGAGTGCGTACATGTGCTAATTGTTGAGAATCTTGTTTTCATCTAATAACTATAACTGTGTTTTCTTCCTTGTTGTACACTACTTGTGATTTAGGCCTACTGTTAGCTTAGGGAAGCATGTCTAAGTGACTTAACTGTTTTACTTGCTCAAACTGCCTTATTTGAATTCTGTGCAGCATGCTAAGTTAGAAATACCTATTTTTCCTTGGTATAAAATTGGATAGAATTGGATGTTCTTCGTGATGTTGTTGTGTGTTTACTTTGGGACTACGGATGATATCCCGGAAGATCCCCCTTGCCTGTTTACTTGGGACTACGGATCGGTATTCCGGTAGATCCCCCTGTACATTTACATTGGAACTACGGGACTGCACTCGGTAGATTCCCCTGTACTGGATATTTACATTTGGGACTACGGATTGGTATTCCGGTAGATCCCCTGCGCACTATGAGTTGGACTACGGGACGACCCCCCGGAGATCCATTGGATATTTACATTTGAGGACTACAGGACGATATCCTGGGAGATCCCCGGTTGCTTTCTCTGTGAGGAGCTATATTCTTTCTATGATTTTTTTCTCTCTGTTGTAGTTGTTGTTATTCTTATTATCCTGTGTTACTTCATACTGTTTCATTTCCTTATATATATATATATATGTATGTGACCGGTAGGGCCCTGACCTTTCTCATCACTACTTGACCGGGTTAGGCTTGGCACTTACTGGGTACCGTCGTGGTGTACTCATGCCCTTTCCTGCACATGTTTTTTGTGTGCAGATCCAGGTTCATCGGCTCAGCCATACCGTTAGTGAGGCAAGGCAACCTTCAGAGACTTTGAGGTATATCTGCCACGTCCGCAGATCGAGGAGTCTCTCTCTCTATTACCTCTGTTAGATTTAGATCTTCTGTACTTTCTTTTGATTAGACATTCTGGAGTTAGAACCTTATGTAGTGCTTCTCAGCTTGTGATTTCATGAGATTCCGGGTTTTGGGAGTTGATTCAATTTGAGAGTTTATATTTATATATGCCGAGCGGCATCCTAAACGTTTTATTTATGTTTATTCCGCAGTTTTAGGTTAGTTTTATCTTTCATTTTCCTTTTTCCGCAAATTGCTAGTTCACGGAGGGCGAACTCGGGTCGTGACAAGTTGGTATCAGAGCTCTAGGTTCATAGGAGTCATGAATCACAAATCGATTTATTAGAGTCTCGTGGATCGGTACGGAGACATCTGTGCTTATCTACGAGAGGCTATGTATCTGTTAAGAAAAATTTCACTTCATTTGATTTCCCTATCGTGCGAGATTTTTGATATTGAAATTCTAAACTTCTATCTTCTATTCTCTCACAGATGGTGAGGACACGTGCTACCGGAGGTGACCAGACACTCGCGCCCCCTGCAAGAGCCGTCAGAGGTCGGGGCCGGGGTAGAGGCCGAGGACGCGCACACGGTGCAGCTAGAGCACCCACGCGAGCTGCTACAGAGGAGCCACCAGCAACTCTAGCCGGAGCCCAGGCGCCTGATACGCCTACTACTACTACTACTACTACTCCGGCTCTCCAAGGGACTCTTGCACAGTTCATAAGTATGCACACCACTCTAGCTCAGGCAGGGTTTCTTCCCCTTGCTGCAGCCACATCCCACGCTGGGGGAGGAGCCCAGACTCCCGCCGCCCGCACTCCTGAGCGCGATTGCATGTTGAGCAGGTTCCAGAGATTGCACCGACACAGCCTTTAGCCCCAGTTCAGCCCGAGGAGAGGGCAGTGGCTTCAGAGGAGGAGCAGAGGAGGCTTGAGAGGTTCAAGAAGTATCAGCCTCCTACATTCAGTGGACTAGCATCAGATGATGCTCTAGGATTTATAGAGGAGTGCTACCATATCCTCCGTACCATGGGTATATCAGGATCGAGCGGGGTTTCCTTCACTACCTTCCAGCTTCGAGGAGCCGCCTATCAGTGGTGGCGTACTTATGAGTTAAACGGTCCAAATGAAACAGCTTCCCTGACTTGGACTCAGTTTTCAGATATGTTCCTGAGAGAGTATGTTCCTCAGAGCCTCAGGGACGCAAAGCGCGCAGAGTTTGAGCATTTGCGCCAGGTTACTATGACTGTCTCGGAGTATGTTGTCTGTTTCACTGACTTGGCTAGGCATGAACCAGATTTGGTTTCTACAGTTTGTGAGAGAGTTCATCGGTTTATTGAGGGGCTCATTCCCAGCATCAGGTCTAGTATGGTTCGGGAGTTGGAGATGGATATTTCTTATCAGCAGATGGTGAGCATTGCTAGGAGAGTAGAGGGTATGCATGCTCGGGACAGAGAGGAGAGGGAGGCCAAGAGGTCTCGAGAGTCGGTCCATTATTCTGGGGCCCGTGCCCCAGCTGCAGCTTGTCATGGTAGGGGTTATGCGAGTCGCCCCATTCATTCAGCTCTTCCAGCAGCCAGTGGTATTCAAACTCCTCCTAGACCTCAGGAGCCTTATTATGCGCCTCCAGTATCCAGTACGCCTCCTGCACAAGGTGCTTTCAGTGGCCAGTCACAGCCGCCATGTCCTTCTAGAGCTTGTTTTGAGTGTGGCGACACACGCCATATGGTGAGGGATTGTCCCAGACTTAGGAGGGGTGCACCTCCACAGACTTCTTAGCCATAGCATGCCCCTCAGAGTTCCTAGGCTATGGTTACAGCAACAGTTGCTACTCCACCTGCCCTACCAGCTAGGGGTGGAGGTCGGGGAGGTAGAGGTCGCCCTAGAGGGGGAGGCCAGGCCATATACTATGCCCTTCCTGCCCGTACTGAGGCTGTCGCTTCTGATTCTATCATCACAGGTATTATCCTGGTCTGTCATAGAGATACATCGGTTTTATTCAATCCAGGCTCCACTTATTCTTATGTGTCCTCTTATTTTGCCCCGCATTTGGGTGTATCTCGGGATTCCTTGAGTTCTCCTGTTTATGCTTCTACTCCCGTTGGAGATTTTCTTGTTGTGGACCGGGTTTATCGGTCGTGTTTGATTGCTCTTAGTGGTTTTGAGACCAGAGCTGATTTACTATTGCTCAGTAAGGTAGACTTTGATGTTATCTTGGGCATGGACTGGTTGTTGCCTAATTATGCTATTCTTGATTGTACGCGAAAACCGTGACGCTGGCTATGCCAGGTGTAACACGAGTAGAGTGGAGGGGTACCTTAGATCATACTTCCAGTAGATTTATTTCATTCCTTAAGGCTCAGTGCATGGTTGAGAATGGGTGTGATGCGTATCTAGCTTATGTGAGAGATTTCAGTATTGATACCCCTACAGTTGATTCAGTCCCAGTAGTACGGGATTTCTCTGATGTGTTTCCAGCTGATCTTCCGGGCATGTCGCCCGATAGAGATATTGATTTTGGCATTGATCTATTGTCAGGCACTCAGCCCATTTCTATTCCTCCGTACCGTATGGCTCCTCCTGAGCTGAAGGAGTTGAAGGAGCAGTTACAGGAATTGCTTGATAAGGGTTTTATTCGGCCCAGTGTATCACCTTGGGGTGCTCCTGTCTTGTTTGTAAAGAAGAAGGATTTTTCTATGCGTATGTGCATTGATTATCGCCAGTTGAACAAGGTTACAGTGAAGAACCGTTATCCTTTGCCTCGTATTGATGACCTGTTTGATCAGTTACAGGGTGCCCGTGTGTTTTCTAAGATTGACTTGCGTTCCGGCTATTATCAACTAAAGATTCCGGAGCCAGATATCCCAAAGACTGCCTTCAGGACTCGGTATGGTCATTACAAGTTCCTTGTTATATCCTTTGGGCTGACCAATGCCCCCGCAGCCTTCATGCATTTGATGCACAGTGTATTCCAGCCATATCTTGACTCATTCGTCATTGTCTTTATTGATGACATTTTGGTATACTCCCGGAGTCGGGAAGATCATGAGCAGCACCTGAGGAAAAAGCTTCAGACTTTGAGAGAAAAGAAGTTATATGCTAAGTTCTCAAAATGTGAGTTTTGGTTGGATTCCGTGGCATTCTTGGGTCACGTGGTATCTAGTGAGGGGATAAAGGTGGATCCGAAGAAAGTGGAAGCAGTGCAGAGTCGCCCCAGACCATCCTCAGTAATAGAGATCCGCAGTTTTCTTGGCTTGGCGGGTTATTACCGTCGATTTGTTGAGGGATTTTCATCCATTGCAGCACCTATGACCAGGCTGACCCACAAGGGTGCTCTGTTCCAGTGGACGGAAGAGTGTGAGGAGAGCTTTAAGAAGCTCAAGACAGCTTTGACTACAGTCCCGATTTTGATATTGCCTACAGGTTCGGGGTCTTATACTGTCTATTATGATGCCTCGAGGATTGGCCTTGGAGCGGTATTGATGCAGGATGGTAGGGTGATTGCCTACGCATCCAGATAGTTGAAAGTACATGAGAAGAATTATCCTGTCCATGATCTGGAGTTAGCTGCCATTGTTCATGCCTTGAAGATCTGGCGTCATTATTTGTACGGTGTGCCCTGTGAGATTTATACTGATCACCGGAGTTTGTAGCATCTGTTCAAGCAGAAGGACCTTAATTTGCGCCAGAGGAGGTAGTTAGAGCTGCTAAAGGACTATGATATCACTATCTTGTATCACCTGGGCAAGGCCAATGTGGTGGCCGATGCTTTGAGTCGCCGGGCGGAGAGTTTGAGGAGTTTGGCTTATCTACCAACAGCGGAGAGGCCCATGGCGATGGATGTTCAAGCTTTAGCCAGCCAGTTTGTGAGACTGGATCTTTCGGAGCCCAATCGGGTCCTTACTTGTGTGGTTTCTCAGTCTTCCTTGTTTGATCGTATCCGGGAGCGTCAGTTTGATAACCCTCATTTTCTTTTCCTCAAGGACAAGGTTCTGCATGGTGATACCAGAGATGTTACCATTGGTGATGACGAGGTATTGAGGATGCAGGGTCGGATTTGTGTACCCAATGTTGATGGGTTTCGGGAGTTGAATCTAGGGGAGGCACATAGTTCGCGGTATTCCATCCATCCGGGTGCCGCGAAGATGTACCAGGATTTGAGACAGCACTATTGGTGGAGGCGGATGAAGATAGATATAGTTAGGTTTGTGGCTCGGTGCCTCAATTGTCAGTAGATAAAGTATGAACACCAGAGACCAGGTGGGTTGCTTCAGCAGATAGAGATTCCGGAGTGGAAGTGGGAGTGGATCACCATGGACTTCGTAGTTGGGCTCCCATGGACTTTGAAGAAGTTCGATGCCATTTGGGTGATTATGGATTGGTTGACCAAGTCCGCGCATTTCATTCCTATGTGTACTACCTATTCTTCGGAGCGGTTGGCGGAGATTTATATTCGGGAGATTGTTCGTCTGCATGGCATTCCAGTTTCCATCATATCAGACAGAGGTACTCAGTTCACACCGCGGTTCTGGAGGGCCGTACAGCATGAGTTGGGCACTAGGGTGGAGTTGAGCACAGCATTTCACCCCCAGACGGACGGACAGTCCGAGCACACTATTCAGATTCTTGAGGATATGCTCCGTGCGTGTGTGATGGAGTTTGGAGGTTCTTGGGATCAATTCTTGCCACTGGCTGAGTTCGCCTACAACAACAGCTACCAGTCCAGCATTCAGATGGCACCGTATGAGGCCTTGTATGGTAGGCGGTGTAGGTCCCCAGTGGGTTGGTTTGAGCCGGGTAAGGCTAGATTATTGGGCACAGACTTGGTTCAGGACGCCTTGGAGAAGGTTAAGGCGATCCAGGATAGACTTCGCACAGCCCAGTCCAGATAGAAGAGTTATGCGGACTGGAAGGTTCGTAATGTTTCCAATATGGTTGGAGAGCGGGTCTTGCTTCGGGTTTCGCCTATGAAGGGCGTTATGAGATTTGGGAAGAAAGGGAAATTGAGTCCGAGGTTTATTGGTCCTTTTGAGATATTGCGACGTGTTGGGGAGGTTGCTTATGAGTTTGCCTTACCTCCCAGCTTGGCACGAGTTCATCCGGTATTTCATGTTTCGATGCTCCAGAAGTATCACGGTGATCCGCCGCACGTGTTGGATTCAAGTTCAGTCCAGTTGGACAAGGATCTATCTTATGTTGAGGAGCCAATGGCGATATTGGACAGGCAGGTTCGGAAGCTGAGGTCAAAGAACATTGCATCAGTGAAGGTTCAGTGGTGGGGTCAGCCGGTCGAGGAGGCGGCTTGGGAGACCGAGCAACATATGCGCAGCCGTTACCCTCGTCTTTTTACCACTTCAGGTATTCTCTATGCTCGTTCGAGGACGAACGAATGTTTTAAGAGGGGGAGGATGTAACGACCTGGCCTGTCATCTTAAGAATTAACGCCCCGTTCCCCTATTAACTGCATTCCCCGTGTTTGTTTCTGCTATTGTGAGTTGTCGGTGTCGACGCCCCCCTTTTCCTCGCGGAATCGGGTTCACGACATTTGGGAAGACAACACTTATCCCGTTTGGGAATTGGGTTTTTGGAGTTTGGAGAGTCGCCACCTAATGATTATAGTGCATTAGGACACTTTCAGAAGAATTAAAGATGCAGACCAGAGTTTTGGGTAAGGGCTTGAAGTTATCTCGAGGGGAAGGTGTTAGGCACCCCTCAAGATCCACTGGTGTGGTTCCCGGCCATGCTACAATTGTGACTTTAAGTGCAAATGCGAATAAACTAACAAGTATAACAAGAAGCACAAAAAGGTTAAAAGAAATGCTGAAATTCAGAAAGGGAGCAGTTTAGTTGTAAAAGAAATGTGCAAGTAGAGGGAAGAGGTCAAGCAATTAGTGCAAGCAAATCAAAAATCGTGTGTGAAACAGAAGTTGAAAGTGCAGCAGCTTTTAAAGTTCTAAAAAAAATTGTTAAACTAATAAAAGGTGAGGGGAGTCCTAGGTTTATACATTACATGGATCATTCGCACAACACTGGTACCCAATTGTACACATAGTGTTATCGTGTAATCATCATCTCCATGTCTACCCTTCCCACCTCGTTAAGGTATTAAAGCGCGGAACGGTATCGTTTACTTATCGCATGCTACTACCCGTCCCAATCCTATCAGTTCCGGGGTATTAGGACTTCTAATCCTAAAAGGAAAGAAAGGGATGGAGGCCTTTGTGGAGTTTAAAGGATAAAATTCTAGCTCGACATTCAAAACAAGTATCAAATAAAGGGAAGAACAAACAAGCAAATTAGGCTCAAATAAACCCCAGAAATCAAATAATCATATAGTTTAGCATGCCTTGACAAATACTGATTTGGTCTTAGATTAAAATTAAGCAGTGAGCGGACAGGTTCAACACATATATTTGGACAGAAAGCCTGCATTAGGCAACTCGGATACAGTTGTCAGAGATTAAGGCACTGAATTAGTCGCGAGTTCATTTAAGAAAGTACTGATTTTAGAAGATGATCATGCAGAAGAGTCTTGAAGAAAAAGGGTATGCTGCAGACGTTTAGAAACTAGTTCAAAAGGGAAAACAAACTGCCTAATTGTGGTTAAACACAAAAAAGAAAAGTATTTTGAAAATTCCAGAAGGGACAGAGCTATCTAAAGAAAAGAGTGAGTTGCGGAACTGATTTAAAACGACGAGTTCAAAAGATAGGAATTGAGTTGGAAAACACGTTTAGGCAGAATATTAGAAAGAAGGAGTTTCAGAAAAGATATGCCAGTTAAAGAAATAGATTTTAGGGAAAAGTATACACTGATTTGAAACAAGTTTTATTAGAGACTACGTTTTGGAAAACATGTACTGACTTAGGCGTATAAGAAACGGCTAATCAATTGCTACTGCTGTTATACAGGCTAAGCGAGTTTGGTTGAAAAGAAGCTCCTATGGACATGATATCTACAAGTTATTGATTACCGAACTTGTTAATAAACTTGTGGACGGATGCTTGTTTATTAAACATAAAGTTTGCCTAATGTCATGCGTATGCACATCCTATAGGCATGACACCTATAAATTTGCAGAAAATTAACTCCTATAGGCAGGATTTCTATATGCATAATTGCAGAAAGTGAGTGTAAGTCCTATAGACATGCTTTCATTGTGATTAAAACAGTTCCATTAGGCAGTATCTCTAGATGGTTAAAATATAAAGTCCTAAGATCATGACTTTTCACCCTTTTTGATGNGGTTGGAGAGCGGGTCTTGCTTCGGGTTTCGCCTATGAAGGGCGTTATGAGATTTGGGAAGAAAGGGAAATCGAGTCCGAGGTTTATTGGTCCTTTTGAGATATTGCGACGTGTTGGGGAGGTTGCTTATGAGCTTGCCTTACCTCCCAGCTTGGCATGAGTTCATCCGATATTTCATGTTTCGATGCTCCGAAAGTATCACGGTGATCCGTCGCATGTGTTGGATTTCAATTCAGTCCAGTTGGACAAGGATCTATCTTATATTGAGGAGCCAGTGGTGATATTGGACAGACAGGTTCGGAAGCTAAGGTCAAAGAATATTGCATCAGTGAAGGTTCAGTGGCGGGGTCAGCCGGTCGAGGAGGCGACTTGGGAGACCGAGTAGGAGATGTGCACCCGTTGCCCTCATCTTTTCACCACTTCAGGTATGTCTCTGTGCTCGTTTGAGGACAAACGAATGTTTTAAGAGGGGGAGGATGTAACGACCCGGCCGGTCATTTTAAGAATTAACGCCCTGTTCCCCTGTTAACTGCATTCCTCGTGTTTGTTTCTGATATTGTGAGTTGTTGGGAGGATTCGTTTTGAGTTTCGGAGTGTTTTGGGACACTTAATCCCTAAATGAGAGCTTAAGCTTTAGAATTTGGATCGTAGTCAGAGCACTGTGAAGACGGCCTCGGAATGGAATTCCGTCGATTCTGTTAGCTCCGTTGGGTGATTTCGGGCTTAGGGGCGTGTCCGGATTGTGTTTTGGAGGTCCGTAGCTTAATTAGGCTTGAAATGCCGAAAGTCGAATTTTTGAAGTTTTCGGTTCGATAGTGAGATTTTGATATCGGGATCGGAATGGAATTCCGGAGGTTGGAGTAAATCCGTCATGTTATTTGGGACGTGTGTGCAAAATTTCAGGTAATTCGGACGAGGTTTGATAGACTTTTTGATCAAAAGCGGAAATTGAAAGTTTTGGAATCCTTAGGCCTGAATCCGAGGATGACTTGGTATTCCGGTGTTGTTTTGAGTGTTCCGAGGGTTGGTACAAGTTTGAATAGTGGTATATGACTTGTTCGTATTTTTGGTTGAGGTCCCGGGGGCCTTAGGATGATTTCGGAAGGTTGACGGAAGAAATTGGGAGATTTGGAAGCAGTTTCAGCTGCTGAAGTGCTATCATAACCACAACTGCGGATTGGGGATCGCAGGTGCGGGCCCACGGAAGCGTGTGGCCAGACGCAAATGCGGCCAGAGGAAGGAAAATCAGGAGTCGCAGGTGCGGGTGCTTTAAGTGAAGTTTCGCAGATGCGCACCTGGGACCGCGGGTGTGGGTCCGCAGGTGCGAGGAAATCGCCGCAGGTGCGGAAACCCTAGGCCAGAACCTATATAAGGTTTCTGTCGCGATTTTAGCCTATTCTTTCACCATTTTTATCCGAGAATTGAGCTTTTTGGGAGGTTTTTGAGAGAGGATTCAAGGGAACTTCGAGGAGGTAAGATTTTTTGAACCAAAACTCATTTATATGGTATTATTCTACTTATTTGGCAAGAAATTTATGGAAAATGAGGTTAAAATTGGGGGTTTAGGGTTTGAAATTAGAGACTTGGATTTGGGGATTTGAGGGATCGTTTGTAGTCCGATTTTCATGTATTTGGTATGTATGAACTCGTGAGAGTGTGAGGATGCAAGTTTCGTGAATTTTATCCTATTTCAAGACGTGGGTCCGGGGGAATTTTTGGGCAATTTTCCTAATTTCTCGTGTTAGCTTCGAATTTATTAGTAGAATTAGCTACTTGACGTTATATTTACATTATGCAATTAATTTGAATAGATTTGGGCCATTTGGAGCCGGGTACTCGTGGCAAGAACGTGATATCGAGTTGATTGAGCCGGTTCGAGGTAAGTGGCTTGCCTAACCTTGTATGGGGGAACTCCCCTTAGGATTTGGTATTGTTGATATATGAAATGCCTTGCACGTGAGGTGGCGAGTGCGTACATGTGCTAATTGTTGAGAATCCTGTTTTCATCAAATAACTATAACTGTGTTTTCTTCTTTGTTGTACACTACTTGTGATTTAAGCCTACTGTTAGCTTAGGGAAGCATGTCTAAGTGACTTAACTGTTTTACTTGCTCAAACTGCCTTATTTGAATTCTGTGCAGCATGCTAGGTTAGAAATACCTGTTTTTCCTTGGTATAAAATTGGATAGAATTGGATGTTCTTCGTGATGTTGTTGTGTGTTTACTTTGGGACTACGGACGATATCCCGGTAGATCCCCCTTGCTTGTTTACTTGGGACTACGGATTGGTTTTCTGGTAGATCCCCCTGCACATTTACATTGGAACTACGGGACTCACCCGGTAGATTCCCCCTGTACTGGATATTTACATTTGGGACTACGGATTGGTATTCCGGTAGAACCCCTGCGCACTATGAGTTGGACTACAGGACGACACCCGGGAGATCCACTAGATATTTACATTTGGGGACTACAGGATGATATCCTGGGAGATCCCCGGTTGCTATCTCTGTGTGGAGCTATATTCTTTCTGTGATTTTTTTTCTCTCTGTTGTAATTGTTGTTATTCTTATTATCATGTGTTACTTCATACTGTTTCATTTCCTTATATATATATATATATATATATATATATATATATATATATATATATATGTATGTATGTATGTATGTGACCGGTTGAGCCCTGACCTTCCTCGTCACTACTCGACCGAGGTTAGGCCTGGCACTTACTGGGTACCGGCGTGGTGTACTCATGCCCTTTCCTGCACGTGTTTTTCGTGTGCATATCCAGGTTCATTGGCTCAGCCATACCGTTAGTGAGGCGAGGCGACCTTCAGAGACTTTGAGGTATATTTGCCGCGTCCGCAGACCGAGGAGTCTCTCTCTCTCTCTCTATTCCCTCTGTTAGATATAGATATTCTGTACTTTCTTTTGATTAGACATTCTGGAGTTAGAACCTTATGTAGTGCTTCTCAGCTTGTGCTTTCATGAGATTTTGGGTTTTGGGAGTCTATTCAGTTTGAGAGTTTATATTTGTATGTGTCGAGCGGCATCCTAAACGTTTTATTTATGTTTATTCCGCAGTTGTTGGTTAGTTTTATCTTTCATTTTCCTTTTTTTGCAAATTGCTAGGCTTACCTAGTCGTAGAGACTAGGTGCCGTCATGACAGTTCACGGAGGGCGAACTCGGGTCGTGAGATAGAGCAACTTTGGTAGGACGGCATGTTTATGACCCAGTACGAGATGAGGTATTCTGAGTTGCGTCGTCACGTAGTTTGGATGGTTCCCACTGATAGGGAGAGGATTCAGAGGTTCATTGATGGCCTCACATATCAGTTGTGGTTGCTTATGACTAGGGAGAGGCTATCTAGTGCTACTTTTGATGAGATAGTCGACATTGCTCGGCAGATAGAGATGGTTTGCAGTTAGGAGCGGGTAAAGAGGCAGGCGAAGAGGCCTCGTGGGTTTGGAGGTTTTAGTTGTGTTTCTTCTGGACGTCAGTTCCACCACGGCAGGCGTCGTCCTTATAGGCATGCTCAGACGGCTCGTCCAGTTCACCGTGGTGCATCATCCGGCCATGGTTCATACAGTGCACATCAAGGCCAGTCATCTCTCAGTGCCCTTCCAGCTCAAAGTTTGTCCCATACACCTTCAGTTCAGCACTGATCGGCACCCGGTTCTTCTAGTTGGTATTCTGGTGCTCAGTGCTCCCTTCAGTCCTTACCGCCATTTGAATGTAGGGGTTTTCTCGAGTGTGGAGATATGGGTCACATCAAGAGGTATTGTCCCCGCCTTATGGGAGGTCCAGCTCAGTAGAGGAGTCGGCCTACGACTTCAGCACCCATTACTTCACCACTCGTTCAGCCAGCTCGGGGTGGGGTCCAATTTGCTAGAGGTCGCCCTAGAGAGGGAGGCCAATCAGGTGGCAGTCAGGCTCGATTCTATGCTATTCCTGCCAGACCAGATGATGTTCCATCAGATTCAGTGATCACAGATATTGTCTCAATTTGCCACAACGATGCCTCTATTTTATTTGACCATGGTTCAACTTATTCATGTGTAACATCATTTTTTTCTCATCATTTGGATATGCCCTGTGAGTCCTTAGCTTCATCTATTCATGTCTCTACGCTCGTGGGTGATACTATTGGTGAAAACCGTGTATATCGGTCGTGTGTGGTGACTATTAGGGGATTGGAGACTAGAGTTGATCTTTTTTTTCTTAGCATGGTGGACTTTGACGTGATTTTAGGTATGTATTGGTTGTCTCCATGTCATGTTGTTCTAGATTGTCACGCTAAGACCGTGACATTGCAGATGTTGCAATTGCGAAGGATTGAGTAGAGAGTTTCTCTAGACTATGTTCCCAGTAGAGTGATTCCATATTTGAAGGCCCAGCGGATGGTTGGGAAAGGTTGTCTATATTAACTAGCCTTTATAGGGGATGTTACTACTGATGCTTCCACTATTGATTTTGTTCCGGTGGTGCGGGAATTTCCGGATGTGTTTCCTGCAGACTTGTCCGGCAAGTCGTCCGACAGGGATATTGACCTCGGTATTGACTTGGTGCCGGGCACTCGTACCATTTCTATCCCACCGTATCATATGGCACCAACTGAGTTGAAAGAATTGAAGGAGCACCTTCAGGAACTCCTTGATTGTGATGACCCAAAAGGTCATCTTGTGTTTTAGAACTTGATTATGCGCTCTTTAGCCTTAAAAATCCCATTTTTTCTCTCCTCGATTTGTGTGCGCTGTCCGGGCGTGTTTCCGGAAAGCTTTTATGTTGAAAGTTGATGAAAATAATAATTTTTGCCTTAAAAGTTGATTTTAGTTGACTTCGGTCAACGTTTTGAGTAAACGGACCCGGACCCGTCTTTTGACGGTCTCGGTGAGTTCATAATAAAATATTAGAGCTGGGCGTATGCCCAAAATCAAAGTTCGAGGTCCCTAGCTCGAGGTATGAGTTTTTGTTAAAAATTGAAAGACTAAAAAACTAATGATTTTATGAATTTGGTTAATGTTTGATCTTGTTGGTATCGGGCCCGTATTTTTGTTCTGGAGTCCGGTACAGGTCCAAAATAATATTTATACCTTATTTGTGAAGTTTGGTGAGAAACGGAGTTGATTTGACGTGATTCAGACGTCCGGTTGTGAAAATAGGATTTTTTTAAGTGTTCTTGAGAATTTCATGTGATTTGGTGCTTAATTCGTAGTTCTAGGTGTTATTTTGGCGATTTGATCGCACGAGCAAGTTCGTATGATGTTTTTAGACTTGTGTGCACTTTTGGTTTAGAGCCCCGAGGGCTCGGGTGAGTTTCGGATAGGCTACAGAGTGAAATGAACTTAGAAACCATAGCCGGTGTGCTTCAAGTCTGCAGATCTCGCTTTTGCGAGGTCTGGCTCGCAAATGCGAGCCTCGCATTTGTGAAGAAGCATCGCAATTGCGAGCATTGGCTAGAAGTGGGGACTCACGCATTTGCGAGGCTACTGTCGCATTTGCGATAGTTTAATGTTTGCAAGTGCGAACAAATTTTTTGCATTTGCGAAGGCAGCAGAAATGTGACAGGTTCACATTTACGATACCTTTCTCGCATTTGCGAGCTTCGCAATTGCGAAACTCAGGTCGCAAATGCGACATCTACAGCTGTGTAAAAGTGAAGTTAGATGGGATTTTTAATTCATTCTTCAAATTTTCAAAACCTAAAACACAAGAGGCGATTTTCCAAAGACTTTTTCTTCCCCAAATCATAGGTAAGTGATTCTAAACCATCTTCTTTCAATATTTCACTTCATTTTGCAAGATTTCAACCTAGAATCTAAGGTTTTCGTGGTGAAATTGGGGATTTATGGGTAGAAACTAGGGATTTAGAAATTTGGGAATTTAGACCTCAATTTAAGGTCGGATTCCAAAACCAATTGTATATCCGGGCTCGGAGGTGAATGGGTAAATGAGTTTTAGTTCGAATTTCGGGTTTGGACCAAGCAGGCCCGGGTATTGACTTCTGTACACTTTTTCAAAAATGGCCTAATTTGAATTCTTTGCAATCGTGGGTAGTTTCTAAGGCTTAAATTGAATTGCTTGATTGGTGATTTGCTAGATTCCATTGGTCCGGAGGCTTGTGTGAAGGGTGAAGCGGTAATTGAGCATTGAGTGGCTTGTGGAGCGAAGTAAGTGTTGTGTCTAACCTTGACTTGAGGGAATTAGGAACCCTCGGACTATGTGATTATGTGAAATCCATGTGAGCGGCGTATATGCGAGGTGACGAGTGCTTATACGTTGCCAAATTATCTTTTTTTCCCTGACTTACTGCTTTCCTCTAATTGTTTTCTTCCCTGTCTTAATTGTTATATGCTCTAAGTGCTTTCCATGCTTAACTGCTACGTGTTAATCAACATCTTCTTCTATTAACTATGTTAGCTCTTTCCATAGGTCCCCCAATCCCTGCTATTTGCTTAATTTGACTTGTTTGCACCTTTTAATTGTAAATTTCTGGATTGGTCTCGCTGTGTAGTATTATTTGAGTAGATTTTACATTGATCAAGGTTCCCTTTCTTGGTTCAATTCGGTATTTACTCGTAAAGGCCTTGTGATTTAGACTGGTGATTGATTGTGTACATTGAGTGTTTGGTACTGATATGGTGGGATCGGGCTGCCTGCCGTAGCAGGAGGAATAAGGGAGGATTGATATGGTGGAATAAGGGTGAATATGTTTATACACTGGGATCGGGTTGCACGCCGCAATAGATGGAATAAGGGTGGATTGATATGGTGAAATAAGGGTGAATTATCATATTGATATTGACATATGGTGAGATCAGGTTGCGCACCGCAACATATATATATATAGCACATTGTATAGATTTTGGAGACTGTCCCAGCGGCGATCATTAGCGAACTCGGATCGGATATTTGCAGAGACTTGAGGTACGTCTATTCTGCGCCCGCAGCTCCTAGAGCCCCCATCCTCTTTTCTTTTAGCTGTACAACTTCATTCAGATAGCTTTATACTTATTTAAAACCTTTATGTGTATTACTTTAGAAGCCCGTTGACTTGTGACGCCAGATTCAGGAAATTGTAATAGACGATTGGCTGTTTAATTTCCGCATTTGTACTTATCATATCTATTATTTTAGTTCGTTATTATTGTTATTGTTTAAGCTGCTAAAAGAAGTAAAAGTGTTCTAATGTTGGCTTGCCTAGCAAGTGAAATGTTAAGCGCCATCACGATCCCGACAGTGGGAATTTCGGGTCGTGACAAGTTGGTATCAGAGCACTAGGTTACATTGGTCTCATGAGTCACGAGCAAACTTAGTAGAGTCTGGAGGATCGGTACGGAGACGTCTGTACTTATCTCCCAGAGGCTATGAATTTTAGGAAGAAATTTCACTTTTATTCAACTTTGTCGTGCGATTTTGTTTTCTCAATAATGATTGAACTCTCCTGTTCTTATTCTCTTGTAGATGGCGAGAACGCGTACCGCTTCTTCAGCTGAGCAATAGCCAGAGCCTCCAGCAGCAGCTCCTGCGAGGGGCAGAGGTCGAGGCCTAGGCCGTGCCAGAGGCCGAGGCAGGGGCACGGCTCAGTCTAGAGCCCGAGCAGCAGCCCCAGCTGTGGAGCCTCAAGAAGAGTTCGATGAGGAGGTTCCAGCTTATACTATTCCTGCCGGACCAGCTCAGGTCCCAGAGGGGTTTATTTCCACCCTAGTGCTTCAGGATGCCTTGGTCCGATTGGTGGGCCTTATGGAGAGTGTGGCCCAGACTGGCACATTTCCCATGGCACCAGCCGTCTCTCAGGCTGGAGGAGGAGCCCGGACTCCTGCTACTCACACTCCGAAGTGGATGGCTCCCCAGTTTCAGACTCCAGCAGCTCATCCAGTCGGAGTAGTTCAGCCGGTTGCTGCGGCATAGCCCGGTGATGGGTCAGTTCATTTCAGTGGTGCTACTTCAGAGGATCCCCAGGAGTATCTTGACAGCTGTCATGAGGTTCTTCGAAACATTGGTATATTGGAGACCAATGAGGTCAACTTTGCTGCATTTTAGATGACTGGTTCCGCCAAGAAATGGTGGAGGGATTACTTGTTGACTAGACCAGCTGGGTCGCCTGCTCTTACTTGGGACCAGTTCTCTCATCTCTTCTTAGAGAAGTTTCTGCCTATCACCTTGAGAGAGGAGCGTTGCCGTTAGTTCGAGCTTCTCTAGTAGGGCAGCATGACTGCTACTCAGTATGAGACCCGTTTTGTGGATCTGGCCCGTCATGCTATTCTCCTGCTTCCTATGGAGAAAGAGAGGGTGAGGAGGTTTATTGAGAGACTTCCTCATCCTATTAGATTGCAGATGGCTAAGGAGACTAGGAGCGAGATTTCTTTCCCGGATGTGGCCAATATCGCCAGACGAGTCGAGATGGTTCTTGGAAGGGGAGGTCAGGGGTCAGACAAGAGACCTCATCATTCCGGATCATTTGGAGGCAGGGGTACTTTTGGCAGAGGCCATCCTCCAAGGCCATTCCATTCAGCGCTTCAGGCATCCCACGGTGTTTCAGGGAGTCGTGGTTCTTATGTGCCTCCTTCTGGGTAGCCAGCCTATAGTGCACCACTAGCTCCTTAGTGCACCTCCTATTCAGAGTTATTATCATGGTCAGCCTGCTCGTCCGGGTCAGTCTCAGTTTCTACAGCCACAGTATCAGGATGGATGTTTCGAGTGTAGTGGTTATGGCATATCCGGAGGACCTGTCCGAGATTATTGGGTGTTCATCCACAGCATCAGGGTTCTCGTGCCATGGTTTCAGCACCAATTACTATACCGCCTGCTCAACCAGCCAAAGGCAGGGGTTAGGTAGCAAGAGGTAGGGGCCAGACTGTTAGAGGTGGAGGTCAAGTCGTTAGAGGTGGAGGCCCGCTAGCTAGAGGCTGGCCTATGGAATGGTTTAGAGTGGTGGGGCCCAGCCCCGATGTTATGATTTTCCAGCCAGACCTGAGGCTGAGTCATCCGATGTTGTTATTACAGGTACTGTTTGAGTTTGCAGTAGAGATGCTTCAATTATATTTGATCTAGGGTCTACTTACTCCTATGTGTCATCTTATTTTGCTTCATATTTGGTTGTGCCTCGTGATTCTTTGAGTGCCACTGTATATGTGTCAACACCTGTTGGGGATGCTATTGTTGTAAATCGTGTATATCGTTCGTGTGTGGTCACTATTGGGAGTCTTGAGACCATTGTAGACCTTCTGCTCTTAGATATGGTAGATTTCGATGTTATATTAGGTATGGATTAGTTGTCACCTTATTTTGGACTATCATGCCAAGATAGTGACATTAGCCTTGCCAGGGCTGCCTCGATTAGAGTGGAGAGGGACTTCAGTCCATAAAACCAACAGGGATATTTCTTATATTAAGGCTCGGCGTATGGTCGAGAAGGGGTATTTGGCCTATTTGGCTTATGTTTGTTATTCTAGTGCGGAGGTTCCTTCAATGGATTATGTGCCTATTGTTCGTGAGTTTCCAGAATTATTTCCTGCAGACCTGCCGGGGATGCCACCCAACAGGAACAATGACTTTTGCATTGATTTGGCTCCGGGCACTTAGCCCATTTCCATTCCGCCATACCGGATGGCCCCAATAGAGTTGAAAGAGTTGAAGGAATAGTTGCAGGATTTGCTTGATAAGGGCTTCATTAGACCTAGTGTCTGGCCCTGGGGTGCACCGGTTTTGTTTGTAAAGAACAAACATGGGTCTATGAGGATGCGTATAGATTATCGGTAGTTAAACAAAGTCACAATCAAGAACAAGTATTCGTTGCCGAGGATTGATGATTTATTTGATAAGCTTTAGGGTGCCAAGGTGTCTTCGAAGATTGATTTGAGATCTGGCTACCATCAATTGAGGATTAGGACATCCGATGTCCCTAAGACAGCTTTTCGGATGTGGTATGGGCACTATGAGTTTCTGGTTATGTCCTTTGGGTTGACCAATGCCCCAGCTATGGATTTGATGAACCGAGTGTTCAAGACTTATTTGGATTACTTTGTGATTGTGTTTATTGATGACGTCTTGATATACTCCCACAGTCGAGAGGAGCATGAGCAGCACCTTAGGATAGTGCTCTAAACTCTGAGGGACAGTCAATTGTATGCTAAATTTTCAAAGTGCGAGTTTTGGTTGGATTCAGTCGCTTTCTTGGGCCATATTGTATCAGCAGAAGGCATTCAGGTAGATCCTAAGAAGATTGAGGCAGTCAAGAACTGGCCTAGGCCTACTTCAACCACGGAGATCAGGAGCTTCTTGCATTTGGCGGGTTATTACCGTCGATTTGTGGAGGGGTTTCCATCTGTAGCAGCCCCATAGACCAGGTTGACCCAGAAGGGTGCCCCGTTCAGATGGAAAGACGAGTGTGAGGTGAGCTTTCAGAAGCTCAAGAGAGCTTTGACTACATCGCCGATGTTGGTGTTACCATCAGGTACAGGATCTTACACGGTATATTGTGATTCCTCCTGTGTTGGGCTCGGAGCAGTACTGATGCAGGAGGACAAGGTGACTGCATATGCGTCTCGGCAGTTGAAGGTTCATGAGAAGAATTACCATGTCCATGATTTAGAGTTGGCAGCATTATTCATGCGTTGAAGATTTGGAGGCACTATCTTTATGGCATGTCGTGTGAGTTTTTCACGGATCATCGCAGCCTTCAGTATTTGTTCAAGCAAAAGGATCTCAATTTGAGGTAGAGGAGGTGGTTAGAGCGATTAAAAGACTATGATATCACCATCTTGTATCATCCCGGGAAGGCCAATGTGGTGGCCGACGCATTGAGTAGGAAGGTAGCGAGTATGGGCATCCTTGCGTTCATTCTAGTCGGTGAGAGGCTGCTAGTATCAGATGTTCAAACTTTGGCCAATCAGTTGGTGAGGTTGGATATTTCAGAGCCCAACCGTGTTCTAGCTTGCGCAGTCGCTCGGTCTTCCTTGTTTGAGCGTATCAGAGATCGACAGTATGATGACCCTTATTTGTTGGTCCTTAGGGACACGGTGCGGCACGGTGGTGCCAATGGTGTTTTGAGGATGCAGGGTCGCGTTTGTGTGCCTAATGTTGATGGGCTTCGTGAGTTGATTCTTGAGGAGGCCCACAGTTCTCGGTATTCTATTCACCCGAGCACCACCAAAATGTACCAGGACCTGTGGCAGCATTATTAGTGGAGGAGGAAGAAGAAGGATATAGTTGCTTATGTAGCTCGGTGCATGAGTTGTCAGCAAGTGAAGTACGAGCATAAGAGACCCGGTGGTTTGCTTCAGCAGATAGAGATTCCTGAATGGAAGTGGGAGCGTATCACTATGGACTTTGTTGTTGGACTCCCACAGACTCATAGGAAGTTCGATGTCGTTTGGGTCATTGTGTATAGGCTAACTAAGTCAGCAAAATTCATTCCTGTGGCAATTACTTATTCTTCGGAGCGGTTGGTAGATATTTATATTCGTAAGATCGTTCATCTTCACGGTGTGCCCGTGTCTATCATTTCTGATCGAGGTACACAGTTCACCTTGCACTTTTAGAGGGCAGGACAGCGTGAGTTGGGTACGCAGGTTGAGTTGAGCACAGCATTCCATCCTCAGACGGATGGGCAGTCCGAGCATACTATTCAGATCTTGGAGGATATGCTTTGCGCTTGTGTTATAGACTTCGGAGGATCATGGGATCAGTTCTTTCCCCTTGCATAGTTCGCCTACAACAATAGCTACGAGTCGAGCATTCAGATGGCTCCCTATGAGGCATTATACGGTAGACGGTACAGGTCGCCAGTTGGATGGTTTGAGCCGGGAGAGGCTCGGTTGCTGGGTACTAATCTAGTACAGGAGGCCTTGGACAAGGTCAAGATTATACAGGATTGACTTCGCACAGCTCAGTCCAGGCAAAAGAGTTATGCCTACCGTAGAGTTCGTGATGTGGCATTCATGGTTAGGGAGAGGGCGTTGCTGCGGTTGTCACCCATGAAGGGTGTCATGAGGTGTCGATAGAAGGGCAAGTTGAGCCCTAGGTATATCAGGCCTTTTGAGATTCTCGAGAGGGTGGGAGAGGTGGCTTATAGGCTTGCGTTGCCTCCGGGGTATTCAGCAGTTCATCTAGTGTTTCATGTGTCCATGCTCCGAAAGTATCATGGTGACCCATCCCACGTGTTAGATTTCAGCTCTGTCCAGTTGGACAAGGACTTGACTTATAAGGAGGAGCCGGTGGCTATTCTAGCCCGGCAGGTTTGTCAGTTGAGATCAAATAGTTATCCTTCAGTTCGAGTGCAGTGGAGAGGTCAGCCCACTGAGGCAGCTACTTGGGAGTACAAATCGGACATGCGGAGTAGATATCCCCACCTATTCACCAGTTCAGGTACTTTTCTATGTCCGTTCGAGGACGAATGGTTATTTTAGAGGTGGAGAATGTGATGACCCAATAGGTCATCTTGTGTTTTAGAACTTGATTATGTGCTCCTTAGCCTTAAAATCCCATTTTTACCCTCCTCGATTCACGTACGTAGTCCGGGCGTATTTCCGGAAAGCTTTTATGTTGAAAGTTGATGAAAATAATATTTTTTACTTAAAAATTAATTTTAGTTGACTTCAGTCAATGTATTGAGTAAACGGACCTGGACCCGTGTTTTGACGGTCCAGGTGGGTCCGTAATAAAATATGGGACCTGGGCGTTTGCCCGGAATCGAATTCTGAGGTCCCTAGCTCGAGATATGAATTTTTGTTAAAAATTAAAAGACTGAAAATCTAATGATTTTAAGAATTTGGTTAATGTTTGATCTTGTTGGTATCGGGCCCGTATTTTGGTTCTGGAGCCCGGTACAGGTCCAAAATAATATTTATACCTTATCTGTGAAATTTGGTGAGAAACGGAGTTGATTTGACGTGATTTGGACGTCCGATTGTGAAAATAGGAATTTTTAAGTGTTCTTGAGAATTTCATGTGATTTGGTACTAATTTCGTAGTTCTAGGTGTTATTTTGGCGATTTGATCGCCCGAGCAAGTTCGTATGATATTTTTGGACTTTTGTGCATTTTTGGTTTAGAGCCCCGAGGGCTCGGGTGAGTTTTGGATAGCCTACGGAGCGAAATGAACTTAGAAACCATAGCTGGTATGCTTCGGGTCTGCAGATGTCGCATTTGCGAGGTCTGGCTCACAAATACGAGCCTCGCATTTGCGAAGAAGCATCGCAATTGCGAGCATGGGCTGGGACTGGGGACTCTCACATTTGCGAGGCTACTGTCGCATTTGCGATAGTTTAATGTTTGCAATTGCGAACAAATTGTTCGCATTTGCGAAGGCAGCAGAAATGTGACAAGTTCGCATTTGTGATACCTTTCTCGCATTTGCGAGCTTCGCAATTGCGAAGCTCAGGTCGAAAATGCGACATCTACAGCTGTGTAAAAGTGAAGTTAGGCGGGATTTTTCGTTCATTCTTCAAATTTTTAAAACCTAAAGCACAAGAGGCGATTTTCCAAAGACTTTTTCTTTCCAAAATCATATGTAAGTGATTCTAAACTAGCTTCTTCCAATCTTTCACTTTACTTTGCAAGATTTCAACCTAGAGTCTAAGGTTTTCATGGTGGATTTGGGGATTTTTGGGTAGAAACTAGGGATTTCGATATCTGGGAATCTAGACCTCAATTTGAGGTCGGATTCCAAAACCAATTGTATATCCGGGCTCGGGGTGAATGGGTAAACAGATTTTGGTTCGAATTTCGAGTTTGGACCAAGCGGGCACGGGTATTGACTTTTGTTGACTTCTTCAAAAATGGCCTAATTTAAATTCTTTGCAATCGTGGGTAGTTCCTAAGGCTTATATTGAATCATTTGGTTGGTAATTTGCTAGATTCTATTGGTCCGGAGGCTTGTGTGTAGGGAAAAGCGGTAATTGAGCATTGGGTGGCTTGTGGAGCGAGGAAAGTGTTGTGTCTAATCTTGACTTGAGGGAATGAACCTTCGGACTATGGGATTATGTGAAATCCATGTGAGCGGCGTATATGCAAGGTGACGAGTGCTTATACGTCGCCAAATTATCTGTTTTCCTAACTTATTGCTTTCCTCTAATTGATTTCTTCCCTGTCTTAATTGTTATATGCTCTAAATGCTTTCCATGCTTAACTGCTACGTGTTAATCAATATCTTCTTCTGTTAACTATGTTAGCTCTTTCCATAGGTCCCCTAATCCCTGCTATTTTCTTAATTTGACTTGTTTGCACCTTTTAATTGTAAATTGCTGGATTGGTCTCGCTGTGTAGTATTATTTGAGTAGATTTTACATTGATCAAGGTTTCCTTTCTTGGTTCAGTTCGGTATTTACTTATCGTAAAGGCCTTGTGACTTGGACTGTTGATTGATTGTGTACATTGAGTGTTTGGTACTGATATGATGGGATCGGGATGCATGCCGCAGCAGGAGGAACAATGGAGGATTAATATAGTGGAATAAGGGTGAATATGTTTATACGGTGGGATCGGGTTGCACTTCGCAATAGGCGGAATAAGGGTGGATTGATATTGTGAAATAAGGGTGAATTATCATATTGATATTTATATATGGTGGGATCGGGTTGCGCGCCGCAACAAAACTATGTATTTATATTTTTGGAGCTGCATTGCTTTCTGGTACAACACCGGTTCACTCTAGAGACTGTGGTTATCATTTTAGTTGGTTGTTTGGTTCTGTTCAGTATTTCTATTATTCTGTCATCTTATATGCTGCGTACAGGTTTTAGTATAGGTGCCCCGCCTTAGCCTCGTCACTACCTCGTCGAGGTTAGGCTCGTCACTTACCAATACATAGGGTCGGTTGTACTAATATTGCACTCTACATATTGTGCAGATTTTGGAAGCGGTCCCAGCGGCGGTCATTAGCGAGCTCGGATCGAATATTTATGGAGACTTGAGGTACAGCCATTCAGCGCCCGCAGCTCCTGAAGTCCCCATCCTCTTTTCTTTTAGCTGTACAACTTCATTCAGATAGCTTTATACTTATTTCAGACCTTTATGTGTATTACTTTAGAAGCTCGTTGACTTGTGACACCAGATTCAGGGAATTGTAATAGAAGATTGGCTGTTTAATTTTCGCATTTTTACTTAGAACATATCTGTTATTTTAGTTCATTATTAAAGTTATTGTTCAAGCTGCTAAAAGAAGTAAAAGTGTTCTAACATTGGCTTGCCTAGCAAGTGAAATGTTAGGCACCATCATGATCCCGACGGTAGGAATTCCGGGTCGTGACATTGGTAAGGGGTTTATTAGGCCTAGTGTGTCACCTTGGGGTGCACCAATTCTGTTTGTGAAGAAAAGGGACGGTACTATGAGGATGTGCATTGATTATAGGCAGTTGAATAAAGTTATAATCAAGAACAAGTATCCTTTGCTAGGTATTGATGATCTGTTTGACCAGCTTCAGGGAGAGAAAGTGTTCTCCAAGATAGATTTGAAGTCTGGGTATCACCAGTTGAAGATTCGGGACTCGGATATTCTAAAGATAGCATTCAGAACCCGTCATGGTCATTATGAGTTCTTTGTGATGTCTTTTGGGCTGAACAACGCCCAAGCAGCGTTCATGCATCTGATGAACAGTGTGTTTCAGCCTTATCTCGACTCATTTGTTATAGTGTTCATTAATGATATCCTGGTGTACTCTCGTAGCCAGGAGGAGCATGCCCAGCATTTGAGGATTGTGTTGCAGCGGTTGAGGGAGGATAAGCTTTATTCCAAGTTCTCCAAGTGTGAGTTTTGGCTCAGCTCAGTGGCATTCTTGGAGCACGTGTTGTCCAGTAAGGGTATTCAGGTGGATCCGAAGAAGATAGAGGTGATTCAGAGTTGGCCTAGACCGTCCTCAGCTATGGAGATTCGGAGCTTTCTCGACTTGGCCGGTTATTATCGTCGCTTCGTGGAGGGTTTCTCGTCTATTACATAGCCCTTGACCAAGTTGACCCAAAAGGGTGCCCCTTTCAGGTGGTCGGATGAGTGCGATGAGAGCTTTCAGAAGCTCAAGACTGCCTTGACCACAACTCCAGTTCTAGTTTTGCCTTCAGGTTCAGACTCTTATATAGTGTATGCGATGCTTCTCGGATCGGTATTGGGTGTGCCTTGATATAGGAGGGTAGAGTGATTGTGATGCTTCTCATAATTGGAACTTAAGTTGGAAAAGTTGACCGGATGTTGACTTATATGTAAACGACTCGGGAATGGAGTTTTGATGGTTCTGTTAGCTCCATAGGGTGATTTTGGACTTAGGAGCGTGTCCGGATTGTATTTTGGAGGTTTGTAGTGGAATTAGGCTTGAAATGGCAAAAGTTGAATTTATGGGAAAATTTTGGGAGTTGACTTTTTGATATCGGGGTCGGATTGGAATTCTGTAAGTTGGAGTAGGTCCGTAAGTGTCATTTGGGACTTGTATGCAAAATTTGGGGTCAATCGGACATGATTTGATAGGCTTCGGCATCGGTTGTAGGAATTGAAAGTTTCAAAGTTCATTAGGCTTAAATCTATGTGAGATTAGTGTTTTTGATGTTGTTTGAGGTGGTTTGAGGGTTAGACTAAGTTCGTATGATGTTATGGGACTTGATGGTATGTTTGGTTGAGGTCCCGGGGGCCTCGGGTGTGTTTCAGGTGGTTAACGGATCAAGAATTGAAGTTGGGAGACTGCTGAAATTGAGTTTGTTGGTTTTTGGTTGGATGTGGTTTCCTCTTATGCGTTCACGAGAATGGTCTCGCATTCGTGAAGTGCATCTGGAGGCCGAGGAAATATTGCTCATCACGTTCGCGAGGAAGAGGACGTGTTCACGGAGGTTGGGCAGAGAGTGCATCGCGAACGCGAGATGGTAAGCGCGTTCGCGGAGATGAGAAGAGGCAACTGAAGACCCCATGCTTTTAGTCTACACGTTCCGGAGGTACAGTCGCGGTCGCGATAAGAGGGGTCAACAAAAGTTTGCGTTCACGAGTGGTTTATCGCGTAGAAGGGATTTTGGTCAGAGGAAATTTGTGCTTCGCGAACACGAGGGTCCTTCCGCGTTCGCGAAGAAGGCGTACCTAGGCAGAATAAGAGGGCATCTCACTCTGAGCCTCACTTTGGCCCGCTCTGGCTTGGGGCACCTGACTGGTACCCTTTCCCGCAGCTGTATCAAGTCGTCTACTAATTGTTTGCTTCCTAGTCGAAGGCATCGCTGAAAGAAAACAAGGTGAATATTAAAGATGAACACTTACAACTCAATTCTACGCACGATCTAGATTCAGGAAGAAGGTAACAACCCTAGATGTCATGTAGCCTCCTGATTATAAATGTGGCGTGCTACACATCCATAATCAAGACTCTACTAGAAACGGCTCATAGACAATCCCTAGGACAGACTCGCTCTGATACCAAGTTTGTCACGACCCAAACTGGAGGGCCATGACTAGCACCCGGCCATACTTACCGAGTACCAACATACATTTTATCTAACCTTCTTTATTATCTTTTAGGGCTGACGAGATCAATATAAATGGTAGACATGGGTCATGGACAACCAACAATAAAATATGATGGCATGAACATACATAACATGGGATGACTAGACAATCAAGAAACTATATATAAGGTACGAGCTACCACACTACCATGAGAGACTATACAACAAAAACCAGCCGACAAGGCCTACCAAACTATACATGAGTCGACACCTGTCTATGAGCCTCTAAAGGAACATAAGTGTTGCAACATAGCCGGAACAGGGCCCCGACATACCCATAATATCTATAACAAAAATGCATACCAAGACCAAGGCAAGTCCGAAGAAGGGATCTCGCCAATCACCGCTGAACTGGACAGCCTACTATGGTGGGGGAGCTGCGCCTGCCTGTCTATCAGGACCTGCAGCACGACATGCAGCGTCCACAAATAAAAGGACGTCAGTACGAATAAAGTACTGAGTATGTAAGGCAGGGAACCATAAGTACGAACAGTAATGTAAGCAGGGATAGAGAATAAACAACCTGTAACATCTGGGTACCTCTAAGGGCTACTGACATGAAATGCGTGATACATATGTATATATACATAAACTTTTAAAACATACGCCTCTGTGGGCATCATCATCATCATATCGTACCCGGCCGTAATAGGCTCGGTAAAAACGTACCCGGCCACGTGGAGCTCGGTAAAACCCAACTGATCAGTGGTTGCACAATAGGTGCCGTACCCGGCCGACTATAGCGCGGCTCGGTAGAGTAAAATAGATACATATATATAATGCATGCTCGACTCATGGACTCACGTTCTAAACCTTTCGGAGTGACGTAAGGTCGGTATCCTCTGTACACGTTATTAGGACTAACTCTTCACCATGAACCTTATAAGAATCAGGAAGTACCAATAACATTGATAACATAAGAATAAGAGAAGCAACATCAACATCAATCGTTCCATAAGAGGGGAAACAATGTAAGTACTGCTAGCTTCTAAGAGTAGAGTATCTTTGGAAGCTCGTTCATTACATTATGTACAATCGGAGTCGTGCAAAAGAAGGAAAGGGATAGCCTCACATACCTTGTATATACTGCCCCAATCTCAAGCTATGCAATTTTCACGACTCCTTAGTCTACAATAAGAGAAACGATACTATAGTTACCATTCAAGCGTCATAACTATTATGTATCGACCACAACCTATTTTACGATGAAACGGACAGCACCTCCCCTATATATATGACTTCACACAATTCCAAACAATCACCAAACAGCCCAAACAACATCAATAATAATCATATTGAGCCTCCCAAAACAGTCCACGCACAACCAAATCACTTCATACATACGACGGCCACCGTAGTCGTGTCAAACGACCCGGAAATGTTACGAAGAACTACCAGCCCACAACCCTACATCTATATGGTGTTTCTCCACACCCTTCCTCCTCCAAAACTCCACAAAACAGTAGTAAAACACGCAGCCCAACAGCAACACAAAACAGTCCACAAAACAGTCCGCTACAAGTGAATAACTCGAACTCACGGCTTCCGATCACCGTCCCGTGAGTTCTTACATGTATAGAACGAATTACCATGAATTCACAGCAGAATAAATGTATGAAAGATAGCAGTAAACTCACCTTACTTGTTGGATAACTCAGCCCTTATCTTGGTTCTTCAAACTCTAGGGTTTACCCCCAATTTGAACTTGAAAGAGAGGGAAAATCAATTAGGGTTTGTGGATAATTTTTGGGAGGAAGTTTGCAGGGGTTTAGGTCTGGTTATTTGTGAAATATAATGAGGGATATATTGCAGAAGATAAGCCTTTTAATGGGCTCTTTGTCTGACCCGAAATTGCCTCTTTTTGGGCTATCATTTAACCAAGTAGGTGACCCACCTACTTGTCACCTAGCAGCTTGTGCAGTCTCGCAAAAATGTCTATATCTCTCTACTCCAATGTCGTATTGATAAAAGGTTTAATGCGTTGGAAACTAGACTCATAGATCTTCAATTTGGTGGGTAGATCACCCCGTAATTCCAAGTATATTGGGAGAAAAGCTTAATAACATTTGACCTAAAGTTTAAGTAAAACTATGAACTTAAGTTGCAACAACTCTTGTCGACTTTTGTTTCATAACTCGTTTGACTTCAAGACTATGATACGGATATTTTATGATTCATATACCTTAAAATACGACCTCTTGAGAGTATTAAGCACCCCTAGGTTTACCCAAAAATACGGCTGACAACATCCTTGATTCGTTTAACTTCTAATACTTGTTAACCACCCTTATACACCTTTGTATCATTTAAGACCAATAAGATTAATCTCTTATCATCTCAAAGATAATCTCTTCATGGATTTACGTCGACGACCCTATGGCATGAACTAACGTATGTAAATATGGGTTGTAACATCTTCCCTGGGCCGGATTGGCCATATATAGTACGAAGTGATTGAGCAATTGAGAGTGTGAGCACATGAGGCTGTCGGTGTGGTGCATCACATACAGCATGTGCATTGGCATGTAGAAGTAGAGTAGTTATATTCTTCTTATCATTCAGATTTGATCTATTTTACTGTTTGAGTTTATCTATTGAACTTGAAAGCATGCCTACGTTTCTGCACTGTTATTTCTATATTGAACTGTGCCGGTTGAGTTCGCCACTACTTTCAGTCAAAAGCTTGGATTTGTTACTTATTGAGTTGATTGTACTCACGCTACACCCTGCACCTCATGTGTAGATCCAGGTGCTTACGGTCACAGCGACTGCTGAGTGTAGAGTCCGGATCTCGGGAGACTATCGAGATAGCTACATGACGTTTGTAGACCTTGACCCTCCTTCGTTATCTTTACTTGTATTTCAGTTGTTACTCTTTAGACATTGTATTAGACTATTAACAGTTAAAAGCTCATGTACTTGGTGACACCCTGGTTTTGGGAGAGATTGTATTGAGTTGCGTATTTATTTCTATTTTTAAAAGGTTTTCCGTAAATATTAACTGCTTCCGTACTTCTCAAAGCTTTTGGTTATGTTGAAAAGGTTGAGTAATCGGCTGCCTAGTTCCACGATAGGCGCCATCACGACGGTTGATTTTGGGTCGTGACAAATTCTAATGCAAAAGTATATTGTGTGGCTTGATATTAAAATGTATTATTTTTATGTTGCAACTCGATACAAATATTCAATGCCTCGAACAACTCCAAGAGCAATTTGTACTTTCTTTGCCAGCTTAGTAGAGCTCCTCCTTCTCGGGGTATAATGTACTTCTCAAGTGATCCATTAGGCATAAAGTCACATACGAGGGCATATTAAGATCTCTCAGTACAATAGCTTATAAGTTGTACTATGTTAACATGATGAATCTTCCCGATTGTTGCTAAATTCTTGTCTATCAGCTTTGGGCTTGCTCAAGATCTTGGAGTCAAAGGATTGGTGAAGTAATTGGTTCTTCAGTTGGCATAGGAAAGCATGTCATAGAAAGAAGTAACTTGGAGTCAGTTTTCGTGGCTAGGATGTTAAAAGAGATTACGTGAATAATTAAATAGACTTGGCATGTTAAAACTTGAGGAAAGGCATCAATAATGCATATGTTGAGTTTTGAGTGTCGATATAAGCCGTTGTCATTAGTTTTAATTCTTGAGCATGTTTTAAAAAGTAGTTTCTTGCCATTGTGCTAAATTTTAAAGTTGCTAAAGGGAGAGAAATAATTTAAGTGTGAGGTAGTGATATTCGCCTAAAAGTTTATAGATTTAGTGTATTTTTACCTTATATCGTGTGCATATTTAATGTGGTTTAAATTATTGTTAGTATGTTTTGCGTTCATTAAGTGTTTCATATGTGTAGGAGTAATTTTGGATGGAAGCAGGAACAAAAGAGATGATTTGTTACAATTTACAGTCGGATGCATGAAAGAAGCTAAAGCTAACCAGTGGACATCTAGGACGCTCGCTTCGCGAGTGTGAGTGGCCTTCAAGAGGAGTCTTTAGCCGTGCGAAACAGCAAAGTGAAGCCATCGCGACAGCCATCACGAGACCTGCTCTAAAAGAGCTGGAAATGGACGTTTTAAAGCTCGCTTCGCGAGCGTCCAAGACGAGCGCTTCAGTTTTTCCTAGCCGATTTAGGATTGGTAGAGAGGTCTCCTATATACCCTAGGTCTTATATAAATACCATAAAAATATTTTTTTAAGGGGAGACACTAACCGGGAGGCAAGAAACCCATGAGAAGCGAAGGCTAACGAAATTTGGGAATGAGTTTCTCTTTTCTTCCATTATTTCTTGAGGTTGTGAATTCTAGTGTTGTGTTTTTGAGTATTTCCAGAGTAGTTAAGCTTCTCATCTATGATTTTGATGAAACCAATAATTTGATGATTTCTTGATTGTGTTTATATATAATTGAGTCGTTTTCACTATCTACTTTCTCAACTATATTTTGCTTGTTAACTAAAGGACCCTCAATTAATTGTGTCGCTATATCTTATGTTTCTTGAATGAGATTACAGGATTAGGTTGTTATGGAATAACATCACTTCTAACTCGTTAAGAGATTAAGTACTTCGATTTAAAAGTAAATTTACAGAATGAAGCTTTGTAGCGATCTTTGTGAGTCGTTTGAATTTCTAACTAGAGTTAGCTCGAGAGAATATCTCTAAGAAATATTGCTTTTGATTGAGAGAAAATTGCGGTACGAGAGAACTCACGTTTAGTAGGGAATAACTCGGTGAGATTTAGAAAAACCACGATCCTAGGCCTTTTACTCTTGAATACTACTTTACTCCCCTTAGTTGATAAATTTTAGTGCTTTTCAATAGTTGCTACTTAATACTTTTTAAACAAAAATTATAATCTTTATAACTCGAAAATTGTTCGAACTTGTCTTCTTAATGATATTGAACAGTTATATTAATTTTTTGTGGGATTCGACTCCAGACCTTGGAACCGAATATATTTGTAGAGAACGCTTATCCTTTTTCGAACTAGAGTTAGACATAATCAACCAACAAATAAATAGAGTAATGCTAATTTGTAATTGGGTTAGTTATATTAATATACATATATACAATATGCAGACAATTTAAGTTAAATATATTAAAATAAAATAACATTGTTAAATTAGTTAATTGATTTATATAAGCAAACAATTTCTCAATGAATGAACAAATACGGAAGGTCCCATGAATATTAATAAGTTGAATCTTAAGTCAAGCAAAAAGGCCCCTCCCATTATTGGACCTCGAATTAAATTCTCGCAACTGAATTTCCAACATCTTTTTTTTCTTCTTTTCTAACATTTAACTACTTTTTGACTAGTTCAAAAAGCAATAGTACGTTATTTTGTTTGGATCGAAATAATACAGTATCGTGTGGAAGCTAACAAGGTAAATTTTAGTGACGATATATCAGACATCAATGATACATACTAAAAAGCATACTATATTAATATAGTGAGTTAAAGTGACCTACATAAATCAACTAATAATAAAAGAAAAAAAACTTATTGAGAGAATAAACTATCCTCTAAACAAGACTCTTTTACTCACTACATTTTGGATGTTGTTGTTTATGATTGTGTGAGAAGGAAGCCTCAATTTATGCAAAATTTCTCTTCTAAGAAAATGATTAGCTTAATATGGAAAATATTTGTTCGACTAAGAATTCTTTTCCACCAATAAACTTTTTTTCTTGTACACCAAGAAAAATAATTTTAATTATAGTAGAATTCAGGAAAAATCTTAATAATTTTCTCCTTTGACCTGAATTTTCTTTGACAAAGCTTTATTTTTCTTCTTCACAAGTGTTGTTTGCCACAGTTAAAAGTAGATATGCGTTAAAAGTTGAAGACTCATGCGTTAAAATGTTGCTTGGACTCATTACAACTATCAAGTCTATTTCGTTGACCAAGAGCTAAAAGTTGAAGTTGACACCTAAAGAGTACTCAAACATTGGTTCGCCGAAATCTTACCCTCATCGACCTTTTTCATTCCTGCAAATTTTGGAGTAAAAATGAAATTTTAAAGAAGATTTTCTGTCAGGATCATGATTCCTAGTCGCACGAAAAGCACGTGACATTTTCATTAGTTTAATTGCCGAATTAGAGGTTTCCTCAGTAAAATTACCCTTCGTTACTATTGAAAAAGGTCTAATATTACCCTTTGTTATACTATCGTTATTACCCTTCGTTAACTGCCTCCCAATGAAACACATTTTATTGCTACCTCACCATTTCACCCCGTTTGCAGCTATCAAGTTCAATGACTTTGAAGTCCTATCATTATTTTGAAGACTTCACTGCCTCAACTTCCTCTTGCTTTTCAAAATACCTATTGCTTCTCAGGCCGATCACGAAATTATACGTACCTTTCACTTGACCTTACAATTTTGTGTTTTATTTTGTATTTTGTTGTGTTGCTGCTAAGTTTGTAAGACCTATTCAGGAAAATTTAGTAGCATTTTTGTATTAACCTAAAACGTAAAGAGAGAAAAGTGATAGCATTCCAGAAATGTGGTTGAAGACAAAGAAACAAAAAAAAAATTAACTCTCGTGTCTAGGTTGTTTTTCTTTCTCACCATGGTCAATTTTGAAACCTTAAACTAGTTTGCTTGTACCTTTGCGTAGTTTTTTATTTAAAACAAAATGTATTTTCGTTCGTATAAGCGCAAATTGTGAATAGGAAAATCAGAATTTTCTCGGTTCACATTGTTTCATATTATCTTTAGATGTTAGCATTTCTTTTGGTATAGTTTGCTTGTATATCTATGATCATGGATTTTTCTTCAAATGAAAGCGAAAGAAAGGTTGTGGGGAAGGATGAAAATGGGAGTGGAAAGGTGAGGTGGCAATGAAATGTGACCATAGGGAGGCAGTTAACGGAGGAATGATAGGTTTGTACCACTTTTATGATGTAATGGACATATTTGGACTGATAGTATGATGTTAAGGCTATATTTGGACTGATAGTAAAACGGAGGGTAATATTAGATCTTTTTAATAGTACAAGGGCATATTTGGCCCTTTTCCCTAAAATAGAAGTACTTAATTGTTGCAAACTTAAATGTCCCCATTATTTAAGATAAAACTATACTTACTCTCAAACGTCAAACGTAGGGAGAAGTGCACGGTTAGCCACTAATAACACATGTATTTATTTTTAAGCTATTGTTTAAAATGTCTTTTGTCTTTAGCCAGTGCTTTAATAAACTTTACCTGACAGGACGAAAACACTCTTCTGCTCATAAAAGTTCAGGACCAACTGTCCTTAACTTTTGAACTTGTAACTCTAAGTTCAGGACATCAGGACTATATGTCCTTAACTTTTGAACTTGCAACTCTAAGTTGAGACTTCAGGACTACATGTCCTTAACTTTTGAACTTGCAACTCTAAGTTCAGGACCTATTGTCCTTAACTTTTGAGCTTGTTAGTCTAAGTTCAGGACCAAGTGTCCTTAACTTTTGAACTTGTACCTGTAAGTTCAGGACCAAGTGTCCTTAACTTTTGAGCTTGTTAGTCTAAGTTTAGGACCTATTGTCCTTAACTTTTGAGCTTATTAGTCTAAGTTCAGGACCAAGTCTCCTTAACTTTTGAACTTGTAACTGTAAGTTCAGGACCAAGTGTCCTTAACTTTTGAGATTGTTAGTCTAAGTTCAGGACCTATTGTCCTTAAGTTTTGAGCTTGTTAGTCTAAGTTCAGGCTCTATTGTCCTTAACTTTTGGGCTTCTTAGCCTAAGTTCAGGACCTATTGTCCTTAACTTTTGAGCTTGTTAGTCTATGTTCAAGACTTCAGGACCTATTATCCTTAACTTTTGAACTTGTAACTGTTTCATGGAAGCCTTAAGCATGAAAAGGAAGACATTGGTGTCCATAGGATCTTTTAGTTCTACAATAACTCCTCCATGCTCATCATTAACCGAAGGAAGCAGCAGCAGCTCATGAATCTTCTTGTTTTGAGCCAAAATCTTCTCCATAAGATATATATAATTATCTGAATTCGGTTCTACTAATTAATTAAGCGACTGTTATATTAAAAATAATCTCCCAAGCAAGTTATATATAGTGAAGTAAACTTCGATAAAAGTGTTGCATGCGTCAATGCCTGCATGTAGTTAACATTATATAGGCTCCACGGAGAAACTAGTCCTAAGTTTGGAATGCATCGTATGGGTATAGACGGTGGCTACTATTGCTAAGCATTGAAAATGCTGGATAAAAAGTAAATACCACTTTAAAAAGTGGCTACCCCACACAATTTTTACTCAGACGTAAGGGATCATCTAATTTGAATAATCTCCTTCTTTGCTTGGATTCACTGTCTAGTCTATTTTCTAGACTAAGCAATGCTAACTTTCCTGACTAAGTCCAAGTTTCCTTCTAACTTTTGCTTTCCTGCAAAAATCTTGGAGAAAGAAAATTCATTACACTAAAACTAAATGAAAGAGGACAGATAGACTGAAACAATAATGTGAAGGAAAAAGTCCTAATATTAGAATATTCAACACGGTATATGGAATCTTCTATCACTTTCTTTGTCAATTTTACTACTAAATATTACTGATGAGAAATAAAATTTTCTATTTATTTATTTGTATTCCCACATGTCTACCTCATCCCCATTACCACAATATTCTTGAACCCATTAATGCAAGACAAGAAAAGTTGTGTGTGACTGATTTGTGATGATTATTAGGTTTCACAATTTCGAACGTCACAAATTCTTGTGACAAATAAATAATCAAGCCACAAATTATTGACTAACTTGTAAAGAAAGTTCCATCACAGATAGAGATAAAAGATATTTTTTAATCCGTCACAAATATTTTACGTATTAAAGATTAAAGTCGTCAAAAATTGTAATATAATAGGGATGGATTGTTGGGATCGAAAACAACATGGTGCATGCAAAAGTTGATGGGTTTTTTTCTAAAGGTTGTGAATGGGAAATGGAAGAGGCGCCTCTTGGATTGTACCTCTTCATCTCACTCTTTCATTATCTATAAATTTAGAGGCTTGGCCTTTTTTTTATTTTTATACATGGAAAATCTAAAAACTTGTCCCCTCTTTTTTAATTATTACATTATTCTTCCAAATAAACATAAGTTTCAAGTGTGATTTGCTCCGTTTATTGAGCGCTAAAGTTATGTGATTTGTAGTGTCGCTATTACAGAATAGTTATTTCGTCCTATCCTCGAAGAAATTAATCAAAAACCTTGAACAACAGTGAAGGGATTAAATTCCTTAAGGACACAAACGGAACTTCTGCGGTCGGAATCAGCACAAACGAAAAGGTCGGAATAGTAAGACCAATAGTAAAAATTGGGCAAATAGCCACTTTTCCAATTGCTATTTAATATTTAACCACCATTTCAAAACTATTCAATATTTTGCTATCTTATAATGTAGAAGTAAAATCTGGACAAAAGTACTTTTAGCTAAAGCACGGGAAAACATAAAAACAATGTGTCGGTGTTCGAAGTTTTTACATGTCAGGAGTTTGAAATTTTGGAGTTCGAAATGTGAAATTCAAATTTTAGGGAAAAATTGATACAGATTGAACTGTCTTCTTCTCAAATTCCAAGATAGTGTCATGAAGTTATCCTAGAGTTCGAAATCAAAATGACTTCTCGAAAGATTTAAGTTATATACAATGATCATGATAAGATCTTTTTTTATAATTTTATTTATAGTTTGATTTATGATAGTAAGTTAGTTATTATTTTTATCACATTATTAATTAATGTTTATAATTTTTTTTCATCATAATTACATTATAAGTAATCTATCTATACAAATACTTTATACATCAAGTGTCGAAAACACACTAATCCGAACCCAAATTCACGACCCATTCTTGTGAAAATGACTCCGACAAATGAAAAGATGGAATGGGTTGACGTGTTTCCGGAACGAACAAGATACCTTATTAGTGAACCGGAACATAGTGCATAGGTACTCTTCGATGCAGCGAGGGTTCCCGAGCCAAGTTCCATGGATCCACGTGTTCCTAACCGGATCAAAATGGATGAATGAAGAAGGAAATCCGTACTGAAAAGATTCCTGAGACACAGCATGGAAAATTAATTATTCAAACTTATTCATAAAACCCTTTTCTCCTTTCACCCCAAATTAAAGTCTTAAACTAATTCATAAAACCCTAATATTCCAAACTTTCTTTCCCTTTTTCTCCTTCCGCTCTCTTTTTCCCTTCTCTTTTCCTTTTCTCCTTTCACACTGTATTTTCCCTCTTAGACAGAGTTTTCCAGTAGACACTTTAAAGTGTGCACACACTTTAAGTTCAATATTTTAAAAATAAAATAACATCGTCAAATTAGTTAATTGATTTATATAATCAAGCAATTTGTCAATAAATGAATTAATACAGAAGGTCCCACGAATATTAATAAGTTGATCTTTTTTTCTCTTCTTTTCTAACATCTAACTACTTTTTGACTAGTTCAAAAAGCAAGCAATAGTACGTTATTTTGTTGGGATCAAAATAATACAGTATCATATGGAAGCTAACAAGGTAAATTTTAGTGACGATATATCACACGTCAATGAAACATACTAAAAGCATACTATATTAATATAGAGAGATAAAGTGACATACATAAATCAACTAATAATAAAAGAAGAAAAAAAAACTTATTGAGATTATCCTCTACACAAGACTCTTTTACTCACTATATTGTGGATGTTGTTGTTTATGATTGTGTGAGAAGGAAGCCTCAATATATGCAAAATTTCTCTTCTAACAAAATGATTAGCTTAATATGGAAGATATCTGTTCCACTAAGAATTCTTTTCCACCAACAAATTTTTTTTCTTTTACACCAAGAAAAATAATTTTAATTATGGTAGAATTCAGGGCAAAGCTTAACAATTTTCCCATTTGCCCTGAATTTTCTTGACAAAACTTTATTTTTCTTCTTCACCCAATCTTACCTTCATCGACCTTTTTCATTCCTGTAATGTACTATTGTTCACAGAATATAAATGCAATTGGTCTTACTATTGTTTTAATGGTTTTGAGAATTGGTGCAATAAAGGAGTAATGATTGTCCAAAAACTCCAAAAGGTTGTTTTCCAAAAAATTCACTCACAAAAATTTAAAATTAACCCAAAATTATATTTATGTTCAAACACAATTTTAATTTTCAAATGCCATTCATGATTTGTACTATCCCATTCTACTGTTGGACATATTTCTTGATTATTGGCAAACTATGCTGGTAAAAGAATTGCTGACGAAGTGGAATTCGAGTCGACGCTTCATGAGCGAAAACACTACCTCATTCACCTAAGATTCTTTTACCGGAAGATATGACAACTAAAGAATTAATATATTTCTTTTCTTTTTCCAATCAACTTAAGATTTAAAAAGATTTAAAAAGAAATAGAAAGAAAAGTCAGAAATGGGAGACCAACGTGGGGTTCAAAATGAATTGCGTGGTTTTCAATTACCCAACGTGGACTATGTCATTACTTGTTCCTTAACATTTCAAAGGCTTAAACCATAAAAAGTTGGGAAACTTACACAAATGTCCCAAATAAGTCTCAATTTACCAAAACTAGTTAAACACATACAAAAATTGAAAAACCAAATAAATAAGGTTCTTTCTCTCAAAGAATCACATGCAAAAATCTTCTTCCATATTTTTAAGCGTGATTAGCAACATTAGAAGCAAGACGGAAAGGAAATTTCATGGATGAGGTAGCAAACAAGGTGATGCAATACAAAAAAACATATTTTATGAGTTGCCCAAAAATCTAAGAAAAAAAAGAATTTTTTCAATGGATATAGTTGAAATTCATTGAAAACAAATAGATAAGTCAATATACGAAATTTGAGGAAGATTGGAGGTGATTTGGACTGGTTTTGTATCAAAATTCATAATTAAATCGAGTTCAAAAAATTCTTCTGCGACACATGTATCAAACATGTATCACACATGTATCTCACACACAAGTATACATGGATATACATGTGATACACAATTGATACAAATATGATACATATGTGATACACAAATGATACACAGTGTGATACATATATCATTTTTTTTTCATGTTCAGTTTTTACTTCGAATTTTCAATTCAAACCACCTCAAAACTTAACCAAATCATCCCAAAACTGAGATTCAAGCTCCTTAAGATGTACCCAATCTATTCTAATACACTCGCTCAAAAGAAAACAAAAAATTTGACCTTTTTTTCTTATACAAATAACTATTTGGCTAATATCAGTAATATTTGGCTAATATTAGTAATATTTTATGAATTGACTAATTTTTGTAATGAACTACTTATAAATGGACATAGCTAGTAGTTTCCCTAAAAAGTTTAGGGAGAATTACATCCCTTGTCACTTGGCCCAACAACCCATCAGAAAATGGCCCATGTTTGAAGCCCTTACCTAGTATAGCCCAGATTGTACATAATCTGAAAATTAGTTTTCACCAGTTAGCCCACCCCTTTTTTCTTCGTTCCCCTTTTTTCTTCGTTCTTCTTCTCCTTCCCATGTCAGCCTTTGCACCACAAAATTTTTCTACTATTGTTATTCTCCTTCAATTCTTTTCTGGATTTCAATGGTTAACTAAGGATTTGAAAAATAAAAGTCACCATTACAAGTGGTTCGAAGATTCGATTTCAGAAATTGAGTTTTCCGATTTGTTAGTTATTTGGAATGGGTGTTGTCTCAATTGATTTGAATCATCAAGATGAGTTCAAAACTTAAATTTCAAGTGATTTGGAGTAGATTTAGGCTATATTTGAGTTAAGTTTCAGAAATTGAGTTTTTCGATTTGTTAGTTGTTTGGAATGGGTGTTGTCTCCATTGATTGGAATCATCAAGATGAGTTCAAAACTTAAATTTCAAGTGATTTGGAGTAGCTTTAGGCTATATTTGAGTTAAATTTCAGAGGATGCCCAAGGAAGAAGAAGAACACGTGAAGCTCCATTGATAGGATTCATTTGTATAATATTGTATAAATAGTATATAATAGTGTATAAATACAACTTATACACTATTATATCCAAGATTGATACATTATTTACAAGTATTTGGTAAATTTCTCGCATTTTCTTCTTCTTCTTCTTCTTCTTCTTCTTCTTCTCATTCTTCTTATATACCTATATACATAGTGTATCAAGAATATTTTCACTCTGTAATTATACATCTTTATACACTTTTATACAACTATATGCATACTGTACCCTTTGTATAAAAGTGTATAAGCATCGCTGACAAAATTTTTGTACGATTTTCACTTGCAATTCTTGTATAAAACTAGTCCAAATCTCCAGCAAATAACTTCAAGCTTTGTATACAACCTACTTAGACTATTTCAAATAAGTTCAAACAATACCCACTCCAAATTTCTCACAAAATCATAATCGAAATTTAACAAGATTAGCATTAAAGGAGATGAGATTCTAGGTTTCTCGCGTCTGTTTTTTCGTTTTGTAGTTGTGATAGGTATGTATAAATCTGAAGATATACAAAATTTTAAAAAAAAAACAGAGAAGTATTGGTTATGGAAGAAGGCACGAATAAGTGTTGACTGAGTGGGGAACTAATTTTTCTTTTCAGTTTTGTTTGCATATGGTTCTTTTTCATTAATTAAATTAAATATTTATGGGTGAAAAATGAGGAGAGAGCTACAATTGGGGTAGGTAGGAATAAATGAGGTTGTTATAATTAGAGGGAATGAGAAAAGAAAAGATCTTATTGATATTTGGCTACACATTTGCAAACTTGTAACTGGGTTAAAATAGTGCAAGGTCAACTTATGGAGTGCATTATTCTGTAATTTTATCAAAAGTTTATGCAAAAACTTATGAGCAAGATCAAGCTGTTTAAGTGTTATAATGATTTAGTATAAAAGTTATTTAAAAAGAATATATATATATATATATATATATATATATATATATATATATATATATATATATCAAACGAGACTATCATTTAAAGTGGATATTGTTGTACTTTTGGAAAGGATCTTCAATTTATAGAAGTGCAAAAATTTTCTTTCAAGAAAATGATAAGTCATATGAAATAGATTTATAATCTTCAGCGGAGATGTTCACACTTATAATATAGTATAATTTTGCTTGACTATAAGTCTTAGCCAACTTCTATTTAGAAAAATTATGTGGTTGTCCTCCAATGAAACTGTTTTTAGCTTAAGGTCTATGTAATTATAATGTAGTTTTTAACAAATAGACTCTTCATCTTTTCCTTGTGTGCCAAATTATATATTTGCCCATTTAACTTCTTCTTCTCCATCTCTTCCTTTTCGCTAAGAATGCTATAATTCTTTAATTTTGGAGCTTAAAGTTTGAAGTTAAAATCATTGTTAAAATCATTAGAGTATTGATTATTTATACTTAAACTTTTAGTTTATACTAATTTCGTGATTTCCCTTAAAATTCTAAAAACTTCATGGTCCTTTGAAAGTGCTTAAGAAGGCAAAATGGGTCTTCTTGATTTGGAGTTATTTGACTAAAGTGGTGACTGGGGATCCTTTGCGCTAGTATTTGAAGGCTTTGTTTTAAATTTGAGATCATTTCGAGCATATTTTGGGAGGTTGCACATAAAAATTGTGTCTATCGGATAGACTTTGCTGAATAATTTAACAGATAGGTCAACTGGAGATAACATAAAAGTTACACCGATCTGGTAGAGTTTGGTGAAGAACAATCACAAAATCATGCCAATCTGGTAGAGCTTGTGAACAATTAACATAGAGAAATTCCTAAAGAGCTACGCGGGTCTAGAGATTATTTTTTAAATACATTCAAAAAGGGATACAATATTTAAAGATCAACCCCTTGGGTCATTCCTAACAATCACTTTTGCACAATTCTGAAAAGAAAAATCTGGTACATCCTTTCATAATAGAGTTAATACCCTTAAACCTGCCTAAACTATACAATATTTGTCAGTTTCTTACCTAAACTATCGCCTGTCTCCGAAAACCCCCTGAACTATATCCCCCTCCATAATAAACCCCTCCGTCGCCTATGTGGCATATTGTATGAAATAAATCGCCTAAGAGCGCATGATGGGTGACAATAACCTTTAAAATGGGCCCACCTGACAACAACTAACAGCCTCTTTCTTTCTTTTTTTTTAGACTTATATTTTCTCCTTTTTTTCTTTATATTACACCTTTCTTCTCAATTTTTTCACCTTTCTTCTCCATTTCTTCTTCTTAATCCATTTGAAATTCTCTCTCTCTCTCTTTTATTATTGAGTTTATTTCTTATCTTTCTTGTTTTATTCATCCTCCATTCTTACCCAAATTTATTTAAAAGAAGGAGCACAAAATCCCCAACAAAAAGAAAAATGCATAAACCGTTTTTAACAAAATACAATGGTACCGTGTCACTACCCACGATCTTTCTTCTGCAATCCTAACACTATTTTTCCCACCATCAAAGCCTTCCCCTTCTTCAACCCCCCTACTCTCCTCGAGCCCCATCCTAAATCCTTTTGTCCTTTTTTCCCTTATTTTTCAGAAAAATTCAAAGTAGCACCCAGAAAACAAATTACTAATAACAAGGCAAGAAGAGAGTTAGGACAATGAATTCAATATTTGATTACTTGCTAGTCTTCTCTGTTTCTGTTCTACTTCTTCTTCTCTATCTTTATTTACGGACAAAAATCACAAAATCTCAACAAACAATTACAAAACCCTAATTTTAATTCTGATTTCGAATAGCAGCAACAATAGATAGAGAAACGATGGTAGAAACCGTAATTAATGAAGAGAATTGCTACTTAGAGATGGTGTCTCTCATCTCCGATGTAACGACCCGGTCGGTCGTTTCATGAGTTACCGCTCCGTTTTCCCCATTTCTTTTTCTTTATGTCTTGTTCAGCTGTATTATGTGGTATCGGGTTGGTTGGTTCGGGTTCGGAATGGTTTTGGAGAGGTATGAGACACTTAGTCTCTTCTGAGTAAGCTTAAGTTGGAAAAGTCAACCGGATATTGACTTATAGGTAGAAGGTCTCGGATGTGAATTTTGATGGTCCGGATATCTTCGTTAGGTGATTTGGGACTTAGGAGCGTGATCGGAATGTATTTTGGAGGTCCGCGGTAGATTTAGGCTTGAATTGGCGAAATTGGAAATTTGGCGTTTTTCAGTTGGTATGGGAGATTTTGAAATAGGGGTCGGAATGGAATTTTGGAAATTTGAGTAGGTCCGTTGTGTCATTTGGGACGTGTGTGCAAAATTTCAGGTCATTCGGACGAGGTTTGATAGACTTTTTGATCGAATTCGAAATTCGGAAGTTTTTGGAATTCTTAGGCTTGAATCCGAGGTGATTTGATGTTTTGATGTTGTTTTGAGTGTTCCTAATGTTGGAACAAGTTTGAATGATGTTATGGGATATGTTGGCATGTTTGGTTTAGGTCCCGAGGGCCTCGGGTGAGTTTCAGGTGGTTAAACGGATCAAATTCTTGTTTGAAAGTTGCAGATTTTCCTTTAGTTCAGTTGCAGAAGTTTCTTCTTCGCGATCACGTAGAGCAGTTGTAGAGGCAGTCCAGGTTGTTCTTCGCGCTCGCGTATTTGGGGCTGCGAACGCGGGAGTTGTCCAGGTAAAGCATCGCGAACACGTGGGTTAAGTCGCGTTCGCGTAAGGTTAAGTGGACCGAAGTTGGACCACGTGTTTGTTCATCGCGAACGTGGTCCCTGGTCCGCGATCGCGTAGGTGTGAGGGAGCTATGTATCGCGTTCGCGTGGGGAGAGACGCGTTCACGTAGGGTTATTTCTGAGTGAGCAAATGTTGTTCTTCACGATCGCGATGGTCTTCCCGCGATCGCGATTAAGGAATTTAAATCCCTGGGCAGAATGTTTTAATAGGGGACTTCGCGATTTTTGCCCATATTCCACCATTGTTGAGCGGTTTTGGAGCTTTTTGGGAGAGATTGAAGAGGGATTCAAAGGGAAACACTTGAAGGTAAGATTTTTTAACTCAATACTCGATTCTATGGCGTTATTTCACTGATCAGGCTTGAAATTAATGGAAAATAAGGGTTAAATTTGAAGAATTAGGGCTTTAAATTGGAGAGTGTAAATAGAGAATTTGAGGGGCCATTTGGAGTCCGATTTTGATGTTCTTGATATGAATAGACTCGTGGGAGGATAAGGATTCTAGTGATGTAATTTTTATCGAAATTCGAGATGTGGGCCCGGGGCTCGGTTGGCCAATTTCGGGATTTTTGAGTAAATTTGGTTATTTTTGCGTGGTCTTTGATCCTTTAGCCTGTTTTGATGTTATGATTCTGATTTTGGATAGATTCAGGGCGAGTTGAGGCCGGTTCGAGAGGCAAAGGCATCGCAGGCTAGAGTTTGGACCGGGTTGAGTTAAGTAATGATTGTAAATGTTGTCCTGAGGGTAAGAAACCTCGGATTTCACATCGTTGTGCTATTTTGAGGTGACACACACGCTAGATGACGAGCGTTGGGTCGTACGCCGCTGGGGATTGTGACTTGGTCCATCCCGTACGACTATTGAGTTGCGTATTCGATTGAAAACTGTTTGATACTATTGTGTTTTGGAAAGTATTACTATGTTTGAGGCTGAATGCCGTGTCTGGGCCTCGTGCCGACTGTTTGGACCCTTAGGGGTTTTTTACTACTGTTTCCTCACTGTTTTGATAATATTTACACTCAGTCATGCTATGCTTTCACCGATTTCATAACTCGGATTTTATTTACTCCTTTTGATTTTATAAATGTTATTTTGAGCCGAGTACCTGTTTTACTGTTAGCTCGAGGGGCTTGAGTAAGTTCTGACTGAGTGAGGCAGAGGGTCTGTGTTGTGAGGATATCATGGGATCGGGTTGCGCGCCGTAACAGGTTGTACTGATTTGTGATATATGAGAGGCCGAGGGCCTGATTTGTTATGCCACGAGATGGCTTATGTTAGCGTTTGGGCTGTAGGAGCCCCTCCGGAGTCTGTACACCCCCAGTGAGCGCGAGTACCTAGTGTGTGTGATGTGATATTGCCCGAGGGGCTGTTGTTTCATGTTGCCCGAGGGGCTGATTACGAGCGATTGTGAGGTGGCCCGAGGGGCTGGTTCTGTTGATATTATGCTCGAGAAGCGGTTTTTAGTACTTGTTTAGCCCGAGGGGCTGTTTACGTTTCTATCCTTTTACTCACTGTTTCCATCACTCGTTTGAAAATATTGAAAGATGTTTTAAAAGGTTTTACTGAACTGAGTTGTTTTTACGAGTTTTAATGCTTTACTGCATTGTTCTGGACTTATATTGTTTTGCTGTAGCGTTATTACGTGGTTTACGTGTTTTTTCTTACTGCTCAGCTGCCTTTACTTTTATTACTTACTGAGTTGGCGTACTCACATTACTCCCTGCACCTTGTGTACAGATCCAAGAGTCTCGGGTCGCGATAGCGAGTGCTGATCAGCCTTCCAGCAGGTCTCCGGAGTTGACTAGAAAGCTGCTTGGCGTTCGCAGCCCAGTGCTTGTCCTTCCTATCTTATTCAGCTTTGTATTAGCATTTGTTTTCAGACTATGTTGTCCTTTCTTATTCTGAGACGAGTTGTAGTTGCTAATGACTGGTGACACCCCGATGCCAGGCTGTGTTATGTTTCCGCCTGTTTATTTTAACTTATATTATGGGATTTTAGCAAATTAATAACTTTAAATGACTTATTATAAATGTCTGGTTGGTTTTGGGATTTGTGTCGGCTGGCCTAGTTTCACGACAGGCGCCATCACGACCAGGTCCGTTTTAGGGTCGTGACATCCGATGAGAGAATTTTTCGGATGAGACTATACTTTGAGAGGAGTAATTGACGGATTGTGCAACAAAATCCCTTTTTTATTTTTTCAAGTAATTAGATTAACATATAATAATTAAGCCTGTTTGTAAATTAATGTAATTAAATATCCACGTGGATTGCCACATGGCAAGTTTTAAAAATTATTTAGAGAGTGTATCACACGCACTAATAAGAATGAGACAGGGGGTATTATTAAGAAGGGGGATATAATTCAAGGGGTTTTCAGGGACATGCGATAGTATAGGTAAGAAACTGACAAATATTATATAGTTTAGGTGGGTTCGAGGGTATTAACTCTTTCATAATAAGAGAAACAATTTGGGGAGACTGAACAAATAAGTCACAGTGAACGCCACACTTTCTTTTACAACTGCCATTACTCTAATTTGCAAAAACCATGTTCATTACACATAAAGGCATAAAAGACAAAAATAGAAAGTTAAATAAAGATAAGAGCACAAGTATTACATAATGTGCAGTTACAGTTTGTGGTACTCACATGTCAACCAATAATTACATCTACTTTTGCAGAATAAGAACAATTCTCAATCTGTACCCAACAACCGAGCCTCCCCAGGCTTAAACCATCGACCGACACCGTCTATCACATAATGCCTTATAGGGAGCTATCTGAATGCTCGACTGATAACTGTTGTTGTAGGCAAACTCCGCTAATGGAAAGAACTGATCCCAAGAACCTCCAAAGTCAATAACACATGCTCGGAGCATATCCTCCAAAATCTGAATAGTACGCTTGGACTGTCCGTCCGTCTGAGGATGAAATGCTGTGCTCAGCTCAACCCGCGTACCCAACTCACGCTAAACTGCCCTCCAAAAACGCGAGGTAAACTACGTAGCTCGATCAGAAATGATAGACACGGGCACACCATGGAGACGAACAATCTCACAGATATAAATCTCTGCCAAACGTTCCGAAGAATAGGAAAATGCCACAGGATGAAATGCGCTAACTTGGTCAGCCTATCCACAATAACCCATACTGCGTCAAACTTCCTCTGAGTCCGTGGGAGTTCGACAACGAAGTCCATAGTGATACGCTCCCACTTCCACTCAGGAATCTCGATCTTCTGAAGCAAACCACCAGGTCTCTGATGCTCGTACTTTACCTGTTGACATTTCAAACACCGTGCTACATACGCAACAATATCCTTCTTCACCCTTCTCCGCCAATAATGGTGCCGCAAATCCTGATACATCTTAGCGGCGCCCGGATGGATAGAATACCGGGAACTATGGGCCTCCTCCAGAATCAACTCACGAAGTCCATCCACATTAGGCACACAAACTCGACCCTGCATCCTCAAAACTCCGTCATCTCCAACTGTAACCTGCTTGGCACCACCGTGCTGCACTGTGTCCCTAAGGACAAGCAAATGAGGGTCATCATACTGTCGATCTCTGATACGCTCAAATAATGAAGACCGAGCGACTCTACAAGCTAGAACACGGCTGGGCTCAAAAACATCCAAACTCACGAACTGATTGGCCATGGCCTGAACATCCAAAGCAAGCGGTCTCTCACCGACTGGAATATACGCAAGGGTGCCCATACTAGCCGACTTCCTACTCAAAGCATCGGCCACTACATTGGCCTTCCCGGGATGATACAAGATGGTGATATCATAGTCCTTCAGTAGCTCCAACCACCTCCTCTGCCTCAAATTTAGCTCTTTCTGCTTGAATAAGTATTGCAAACTCTTGTGATCCGTGAACACCTCACATGACACGCCATATAAAAATGCCTCCAAATCTTCAACGCGTGAACAATGGCTGCTAGCTCCAAATCATGAACTGGGTAATTCTTCTCGTGAATCTTCAACTGTCGCGAAGCATATGCAATAACCTTGCCATTAACCTTGCCATCTTGCATCAACATCGCACCAAGCCCAATACGAAATGCTTCACAATACACTATATATGGCCCTGAACCTGTAGGCAACACCAACACCGGCGTCATGGTCAAAGATGTCTTGAGCTTCTGAAAGCTCGCCTCACACTCGTCCGACCACCTGAACGGGGCACCCTTCTGGGTCAATCTGGTCAACGGGGCTGCTATGGATGAAAATCCCTCCACAAACCGAAGGTAGTAACCTGCCAAGCCCAAGAAACTCCGGATCTCTGTAGCTGATGTGGGCCTAGGCCAGTCCTTGACTGCCTTAATCTTCTTAAGATCCACCTGAATACCCTCTACTGATACAACGTTACCCAAGAATACAACTGAACTCAACCAAAATTCACACTTCGAAAATTTGGCATATAACTGGCTGACTCTCAGAGTCTAAAGAACGACTCGAAGATGCTGCTCATGCTCCTCTCACGTGCGGGAGTAGATCAAGATATCGTCAATGAAAACAATCACAAAGGAATCCAGATAGGGCTTGAACCCTCGGTTCATCAAATCCATGAATGCTGTTGGGGCATTTGTCAACCCAAATGACATCACTAGAAACTCATAATGCCTGTACCGAGTGCAAAAAGTTGTCTTAGGAACATCGGATGCCCTAATCCTCAACTGATGGTAGCCAGACCTCAAATCGATCTTTGAAAACACCTTGGCACCGTGAAGCTGATCAAATAAATCATCAATCCTCGACAATGGATACTTGTTCTTGATGGTGACTTTGTTCAGCTGTCGATAATCTATGCATATCCTCATCGACCCATCCTTCTTCTTAAAAAACAACACCGGTGCACCCCAGGGCGAGACACTAGGTCTAATAAAGCCCTTATCAAGCAAATCTTGCAATTGCTCCTTCAATTCTTTCAACTCTGGCGGGCCTTGCGGTATGGCGGAATAGAAATGGGCTGAGTGCCCAGAGCCACATCAATGCAAAAGTCAATATCCCTGTCGGGTGGCATCCCCGACAGGTCTGTAGGAAATACCTCTGGAAACTCAGGAACAACTGGTACGGAATCCATGGAAGGAACCTCTACACTAGAATCGCGAACATAAGCCAAATAAGCCAAACACCCCTTCTCGACCATACGCCGAGCCTTATTTTGGTTCCGGAGCCCGGTATATATATATATATATATATATATATATATATATATATATATATATATATATATATATATATATATATATATATATGACTTGTCTGTCAAATTTGGTGAGAAACAGAGTTGGTTTGATGTGATTAGGACGTCCAGTTGTGAAAATAGAAGTTTTAAAGTTTTCATAAAAATTTCATTTGATTTGGTGTTCAATTCGTAGTTCTAGGTGTTATTTTGGCGATTTAATCGCGCGACCAAGTTCCTATGACGTTTTAAGACATGTGTGCATGTTTGGTTTGGAGTCCCGAGAGCTCGGGTGAGTTTCGGATAGGCTATAGAGTGCATTGGACTTAGAAAATTATAGCTGGTGTATCAGATCTGCAGACTTCGCATTTGCGAGGTCTGGCTCGCTAATGCGATCCTTGCATTTGCGAAGGAACCATCGCATTTGCGAGCAGTGGGCTGGGGGGTGGACTTTCGCAATTGCGAAATGTGGTCGCATTTGCGATTCTCGTAGTCCGCATTTGCGAACATTGTGTTCGCATATGCGAAGGCAGCAGAGATGGAGGACCTACACAACAAATTTGGCTTTTAATTTTCATTAGTGAAATTACCTACGTGAGATATATATTTATTTTGCATATTTAAATTTAATTTAGTATCAAATTTTATTCTTTATCTAGCAAGACTTCAATTTTGTGATCATATTCGTATCTTGAGTGTTCTCATCATAACTTTAAGAACTTTCTAATCTCAAGTTCAAATAGTCTTTTCCTTTTGTTTTCAATATAGACTTTTTTGAATTTTAATTATTTTTCTTACTTTTGCTATAACGTTATCTAATATATAATATTATCACGTTTTCATGTGATCTTTTATTAACTTTTCACTTTATTTAATATTTTATTCACTATTATTTTAATATAATACAGATAGATATGTGATTTTTGATATTAGTTAAATACTTTTTTAAAATTTAAACTATTGATTGACGGTGCTTGGCATGTTCAAACCATGTCAATGGCACTACCTACGTACTTGCCAGGGGATAATTCATTCAACTTTGAGAAATGCACACAAAGGGCATCGGCGTTTTTATTTACTGATGGAAAAATAAAATGCGTATTCGGGCTTAGATTCATAAAGAAGAAAATAAATAAATAAATCTGTCTAATATTTAAGATAATAGAATAGGGACAAAACTATACTTACTCTCAAACGTCAAACGTAAGGGACATCTAATTTGAATAATCGCGTTTTTTTGCTTTGACTCACTGTCTAGAACTTTCCCGACCATGGGCTGACTAAGTCCAAGTCTCCTTCTACCTTTGCTTTCCTGCAAAATCTTGGAGAAAGAAAATTCATTACTCTAAGGGGTCGTTTGGTTGCCGGTTAGAGTTATGCAGGTATTAGTTATATATGTATTAGTTATGCAGGGATTAGTTATGCAGGGATAAGTAATGCAGGGATTAGTTATGCAGGTATTAGTTATGCAGAGATTATTTTTTTGAATGTTTGGTTTGTTGTATTAGAAATTGATATACATTATATAAATTTTAAAGTAAAATGCTTGTTTACAACTATACCCCTGGCCTTCTTTTGCATTGTTTTTTCTCTCTTTCCATTTATATAGGAAACAATTTAGTTAGGAACTTTGAGTGTTACTTTCACTTCTTCGTCATACTACTGAACTATGTGAAGTTTAGACATATTTGATTTTCACTTCTTAGTTTTGGTATTTCCATTTTCTAGTGGCTTCTCTAGTTTGCTTTTGCTAGTTTGTTCTTTAAAAATGAGAGAAGACAAGGTATATAGTTGGCAAGTGAAAGCAAGTGAAACCTGTTGACGGGTTGGCGGAGAAATAAGGAAGCCTTATGTGTAAAGTGATAGGGGTAAATTTGTCATTTCAGTATTTTATCCATGTATTACTAATACATGTATTAGTTATTCCATCTTCTACCCCGCATAAAATAATACACAGATTGACTCATAACTTATACATGTATTATTTATGCATAATTGAAAAATGTCAACCAAACATGGTATTAGTTATGCAGAATTTTATACAAAATAACTATTGCCTACCAAACATGGTATAAGTTATGTTACCCCTTATACATGAATAACCTTTCTTCTAACCAGGTACCAAACGACCTCTAAATGAAAGAGGACAGATAGATTGAAACAACAATGTGAAGAAAGAAAGTCCTAATATTAAAATATTCAACACGGTATATGGAATTTTTTATCACCTTCTTTGTCAATTTTATGACAGATACAATGCATCACATGAATCCTTCACAAAATTAATTTTCTTTGTTTATCTGAAAATTCAATAAATATATACTAAAAATTAATTATATTTGAATAATTTACTGAATTAATAAATAATCATTTATTAACTATTTATACATAAATGATAATTAACTAAGTAAACTTATTTAAAGCATGCACTCCAACCCCTTTATCCTAACCACGTCAGCCTACATGTTTCATCCATCAAGCATTTTATTTCTTTTAATTAATTAAAATTTGTGATGTAGTAAATAAATTATATATAGAGAGAGAAAAAGACAGGAATAAAATGAAGTATGGAAAAATATCTGCTCATTTTTTTGCACTTAATGGAAGTCTGAATCTTAATCATTCAGATCTGAGACATTAAGTGTGTTTGTTTTTAAAGTCTGAATCTTAATTATTCAGATCTTAATCACTAAGTGTGTTTGTTTTATTTACTTCACAACCACTTAATGGGTAATAGGTCTATATGATTAAGATCTATAACAGAGACTTGATTTCATTAAGATGCTATCACATATTCATTATTAACTGGCGCCACCGCCAATCATTATCAACTACCACCATGCCGCCGCCACCACCTCCACCACCACCACCACCTCCATCATCCTCAATCATAGCCACCACCTTTATCGACCATCATCACCCACTATCCCCATCACTCCGACCACCATCATTCTCCCCCACAATCAACACTCATCCACCTCAACTACCACAACTGACCACCCCATCACAGTCAACAACCACAGCCGACACTGCCCATCATTATAATCTACCACCACCCACCCACCACCTTCCTCAATCACAATTACTACCACCACCCGCCATTATTAACTATCACCAACCACCACCACCACCATCCTCAATCATAATCGCCACCACTGCCAATCACTACTAGCTACTAGCATGAACCACCATTATCAACCAAAACTACCACCAACCACCACCTCTAGTCGGTATTCACCCGTTAGCCATCATCAACAACTATCATATTTTATTGATAGAATATTAGATTAGTTATTTCATTTGAATTTTATGTTTATTAAATTTCAAATAAAGATAGATTTTATATATTCAGATGTTAAAAATCAAACAGTCTTAATTTTTTCTATTCAGATCTTAATACACATCTTAATATATTCAGATGTGTATTCGGATTCAGATGTCTTAATCTTAATACACACCTTGATATTCAGATGTATATTCAGATTCAGACGCCTTAATCTTAAAAAAAACAAATGAGGCCTTAGCCAACTTCTATTTAGAAATATTATGCGGTTGTCCTCCCAGAGACCGGTTTTAGATTAAAGTCTATGTAATTAATAGTTTTTAATAAATAGACTCCTCATCTTTTCTTTGTGTGCCAAATTATATATTAGCCCCTTTAGCTCCTTCTTCTCTATCTTTCTTCTTCTCTAAGAACACTATAATTCTTTAATTTTGGAGCTTAAAATTTGAAGTTAAAATCATTTGAGTATTGATTATTTATACTTAAACTTTTAGTTTATACTGATTTAGTGATTTGCTTTAAAAATCTAAAAACTCCATTGTTGGTCCTTTGAAAGTGTTTAAGAAGACAAAGTGAGTCTTCTTAATTTGGAGTTATTTGACTAAAGTGCTGACTGGGGATCGTTTGCACTAGTATTTGAAGGCTTTGTTTTAAAATTGAGATCATTTCGAGCAAATTTGGGGTGGTTGCACATAAAAATTATTCCTATCGGGTAGGCTTTGACGAATAATTTAACAGAAATGTCGGCTGCAGATCACATAAAATTATGCCGATCCAGCAGAGTTTGGTGAACGAACAATCACAAAATTATGCCAACCGTGTAGAGCTTACAACAACAACATACCCGGTATTATCCCGCACCGTGGGGTCCGGGGAGGGTAGTTTGTACACAGACCTTACCCCTACCTTGTGAATACCGGGTAGAGCTTGTGAACAATTAACAATATCGGTAAAGTAAATACAACATAAACTCAACTAATCCGGTAGAGAAATTCCTAAAGAGCTACGCGGATCTAGAGCACAGGTATTACATACTGTGAAGTTACAGTTTGTGGTACTCACATGTCAACCAACAATTACATCTACTTTTGCAGAATCAGAACAATTCTCAAACAAAATTATAGACTCGGTTGAACCTAGTGAAGAACTCAGATTGAATTCCAACGGAGATGGTTGCAGTGATTCAGAAGGCCTGGGAGGCGTTTGCAAAGCCTGTATTTCACCTTCAAGCATTTCAACTACTTTAGTCATTGAGGGGCGATCGAGTGGATTCATTTGTATGCACCACAAAGCAACTAAAGTGAGCTTCTTTATGATCTTTTCATCATCATGCGTCTCGTCTGGTACTTCAATTTCCTTTTCCTTGTCGAATTGATCATAGATCCAATGTGGGAAATACTGGCTTGACATATCCTCTCTTGCTGCCGAGTTTCTTTTCATACCTGCTATCTCAATAAGTAACATTCCAAAGCTATAAACATCTGCCTTATAAGATATGGGACCAATGCTTCTGTTGATGAGTTCTTGAGCTACATATCCGATTGTTCCCCTTGCTGCTGTTAGAGTAACGATGCTGTTATCCGTGGGGTATAATTTGGCAAGACCAAAGTCAGAAATTTTTGGAACGAAATTCTCATCCAATAGTATGTTGTGCGGCTTGATGTCAAAATGTAGAATTTGTATGTCACAACCTCGATGCAAATATTCAATACCTCGAGCAACTCCAAGAGCGATCTCAGACTTTCTTTGCCAGCTCAGTAGAGCTCCTCCTTCTCGGGGTGTGATGTACTTGTCAAGTGATCCATTAGGCATGAAGTCATATACGAGGGCACGTTTAGATCTCTCAGCACAATAGCCAATAAGTTGTACTACGTTAACATGATGAATCCTCCCGATTGTGGCAACCTCGTTGATGAAGTCTTGCCCATCAGCTTTGGGCTTGGTCAAGATCTTCACTGCAACATCAGGACCACTTCGGAGCTTGCCTTTATATACTGAACCATAACCTCCTTGGCCCAATTTCTCTTTGAAATTCCTAGTCATCTTCCTTATGCTGGAGTAGGGGTATCGAATGGGCATGAAATTGTTTCTACTATGCAGGAAACTTTCAATTGCATCAAAGATCGACATATGCCTTCTTCGTAATTCAATCATTAGAAACACAAATATGCATGGGAATAGTACCATTCTTGCCAAAAGGCTAAGCCCTGTGTGCAGCCATCATAAAGTAAGACTTTTGTGTGGCAGTGTTTGACTGCTCACAATATTTAGGTAAGAAAGAAAGACTTGAATTTCTGATATAAAACGAACCATAGAAATTTTGTCGCTATAAAAAAATTAATTAATGATAAAATGAGAAGTTTAAAGTTAAATTGTCTTTTAAATAAGAAAGTAACATTCTTATTGGGACAGACTAAAAAGGTAAGTACGCAACATAAACTGGGATATTTTTCAACTATTACTTTTCTATTTTTTATTATTGTTAGAATAGTCATGTAAATAGGAGTAAATAAATAACCCTAATCCAATATATATTAGGAGTAGGACATGTTATGTGTGTGTATATATATAGGGCTCATTGTAACATATGTCAATACATCAATAATATATTTTCTCCCGTGCATTCTCACATGGTATCAGAGCAATTGTGAGAGATTTATCGCTGTGCATAAATTCCAGCGATTCCGGGAAGAGAAATCAGTCACCGGAACCCTTTTTTTCCGGCGACTTTTTCAAGCCTGTTTGCGTCTGCTTTGTCTCTGTCAGTGTTGTGCAAAATCCAACACTACCACAAGAGTCGCCACTGTCCGGCGACCAAACCCCACAAAAAATCTCCGGCAAACAGTACCCCACGCGCCTCCACGCGCCACCAGAAGCTCACGCGCGTGAGCCCACGCGCCGGCGCGTGCACCACTTTCCGGCCATTTTTTGACGAAGTTCCTTCAGGGCAGTTGGATCGCCCTCAAATTCCGAGCCTACCCATAATTTTATTTTTCAATTCCGACCACTTTGAGTTTTTCCGGCGACTACACTGATTTTTCCGGCAGCTACAGTACTTTTCCGGCAAACACAGTGTTTTCTTCATCTGTTTCAGAGAATTTTCAGTTGATTCTTTTTGTTATTTGGTGATAATCCAACCATGTCTTTGGGAGTCGATGCTTTCGGGTCTAGAAACCCGGGTTCTGGCAGTTCCGGTGTTATGATTACCTCAGAACCTTTAATGGGAGGTTCAAACTGCTTAGATTGGGCTTCATCTGTCGAGTTGTGGTGTAAAGGTCAAGGAGTTCAAGATTATTTAACAAAAAAGGCTAGCGAAGGTGATGAACTGCTGAAATTGAGAGGATAAATATTCTAAAACACTGCGAAAAGTGCGAATGGAAACACCAAATTGATTTTTAATTTCAGCACAAAAATTCTGGAATATAGAAAACAACTCAGAACGATCTTTCATTAAGAAAATCCAAGTACATCTTGAATGATCATCAATAAAACTAACAAAATAACGAAATCCCAAGGTTGAACTGACTCTACTAGGACCCCATATATCAGAGTGAACTAAAGAAAAAATAGACTCTGCGTGACTCTCAATACTACGAGGATAGGAGGCTCGGGTATGTTTCCCGAGCTGACATGACTCACACTCTAATGTGGATAAACTAGACAAACCAGGCACCATCTTCTGAAGCTTGGATAAGCTTGGATGTCCTAAACGTCTATGAATTAGGTCCGGAGGATCTGTAACTAGACATGCCTTGGAGGATTTTAGGGAGTTAAGGTAGTAAAGCCCTTCTGATTCAAGTCCTGTTCCAATCGTCTGCCCTGTACCGCGGTCCTGCATAATAAAAGAATCATCAATAAAATATATACCACAATGGAGGGCACGAGTCAAACGACTAACAGATGCAAGATTAAAAGGACAGCCAGGGACATAGAGAACGGAATCTAGAGTGACAGAGGGTAGGGGATTCGCTTGTCCAACTCCTTTTGCTTTGGTTTGAGACCCATTGGCTAAAGTAACAGTGGGAAGAGATTGTGAATACGCAATATTTGACAAAAGTGATTTATTACCAGAGATATGATCAGAAGCGGCTGAGTCCACAACCCATTGTCCAGGAGGACTAGACTGGGAAACACAAGCAAAAGAATTACCAGCAACAGAAGTATTAGTCTGAGCAACAGAAGCTACTTGTGGAGATGTCTGCTTACTTGCTCGATACTAAAGGAACTCATTATACTCCCCTTCAGATAAAGAAAATCCCTAGTTACCTGTAGTCTCAGTCTGTGCAACATAAGCATTTTTGGTTGGGCGGCCATGTAAAGAATAGCATACATCACGAGTGTGTCCAAGTTTATGACAATAGGAGCACTTGGGTCTAGATCTTCCAAAACGACCTCCTCCTCGTCTATTCTCCATAGTATGAGATGCCCGATTGTCCACTGATTGGGATACGAGGACAGATGAGTCAAGTGTCTGTGATGAGCTCACTGGGTGACTAGGTGCTGCAGCAAGGCGAAGTAATCGAGAGAATAATTCATCAACTGTGGGGACGGTTGGACTAGCCAAAAATCTGGTCCACGTACTGAATCAAGGTCATTAGGGAGTCCAGCGAGTGTAATAACTAGAAACATCTTTTCTGTCGTTGCTCTTGTTGTTTTTCAATACTAGCAGAAACTTGGCATCAACGTCTCAAATTCTTCCATGACTGCCTGAACTTGTCCCAAGTAAGTAGACATATCTAATTCCTGTTTCTTCAAGCTTGTCATTCGCGATATTACATCATAGAAACGAGATATGTCATTAGTGTTATAGATTACGAGCCTTTTCCCAAACTAAATAACATCTGGAATGGACGGAACAAGGCATCAACTTGGAATCAATAGATCGCCACAGGATACTACATAACTGAGCATCGACCTTCTCCACTGTGTTTTTTGGGGCGATGCAGTTCTCACAACTTGTTATTTAGTTAATCGGATGCCTTCCTCTCCGGTCCAAATCAGATACCGTTGCAGTATTGTTTCCCCAATCACCCGTATACTCTGTTCCCCCTCGTGTTTTTGGAGCACTTGTTTCGTTCATAACCTAGCCCCTGAGAAAGATAAGTTAGCTCCCCGTGCTCTCAAGTGGTGTCTTCCTTGGTTATTCTCGTATTCAAAGGGATATCGTTGTTACTCCACTTGATCTTCGTAGGTACTTTATGTCCTCTGACGTCACATTTTTTGAGTCTAAACCTTTCTTTACCTCTTCTGACCTTTCTGACCCCCTTGATATATCTGAGGTCTTACCTATACCGACCTTTAAGGAGTCTACTATAGCTCCTCCTTCACCTTCCGCCACAGAAGTCTTACCCGAGTCTCCTATAGCTCCTCCTTCACCTTCCGCTATAGAAGTCTTATCCATTCCAACCGTTGAGGAGTCTAGTGTGGCTCCTCCTAGACTCCGTGCCACAGGCACACCACTTTTGACATATCATCGTCGTCCGCGCCCAGCATCAGGTCCAGCTGATTCACGTCCTGCACCTGACCCTGCTAATACTGCGGACTTGTCTCCTCTTAATCAACCGATTGCACTTCGGAAAGGTATACGGGCCACCCTTAATCCTAATCCCCATTATGTCGGTTTGAGTTATCATCGTTTGTCATCACCCTATTATGCTTTTCTATCTTCTTTGTCCTCTGTTTCCATCCCTAAGTCTACAGGTGAAGCATTGTCTCATCCAGGATGGCGACAGGCTATGATTGACGAGATGTCTGCTTTACATACGAGTGGTACTTGGGAGCTCGTCCCTCTTCCTTCAGGTAAATCTACTGTTGGTTGTCGTTGGGTGTATGCAGTCAAGGTTGGTCCGGATGGTAAGGTTGATCGTCTTAAGGCTCGTCTTGTTGCCAAAGGATATACTCAGATATTTGGGCTCGATTACAGTGATACCTTCTCTCCTGTGGCTAAGATAGCATCAGTCCGCCTTTTTCTATCCATGGCTGCTGTTCGCCATTGGCCCCTCTATCAGCTGGACATTAAGAATGCTTTTTTACACGGTGACCTTGAGGATGAAGTTTATATGGAGCAACCACCTGGGTTTGTTGCTCAGGGGGAGTCTCGTGGCCTTGTATGTCGCTTGCGTCGGTCACTTTATGGTCTAAAGCAGTCTCCTCGAGCCTGGTTTGGTAAGTTCAGCACAGTTATTCGAGAATTTGGCATGATTCAGAGTGAAGCTGATCACTTTGTATTCTATCGGCATTCTGCCTCGAGTCTCTGTATTTATCTGGTGGTCTATGTTGACGACATTGTTATTACCGGCAATGACCAGGATGGTATTACTAAATTGAAGCAACATCTCTTGCAATACTTTCAGACTAAGGATCTGGGAAAACTAAAGTATTTTCTGGGTATTGAGGTCGCTCAGTCTAGCTCAGGTGTTGTGATCTCACAACGAAAGTATGCCTTAGATATTCTTGAAGAGACAGGAATGACAGGTTGTAGACCGGTTGACACTCCGATGGATCCGAATTCTAAACTTATGCCAGGACAGGGGGAGCCTCTTAGCGATCCTGCAAGATATAGACGGTTGGTTGGTAAATTAAATTACCTCACAGTGACAAGACCTGACATTTCCTTTTCTGTGAGTGTTGTGAGTCAGTTTATGGATTCTCCGTGTGATAGTCATTGGGATGCAGTTGTTCGCATTCTTCGGTATATAAAATCAGCTCCAGGCAAAGGTTTATTGTTTGAGGGTCGAGGCCATGAGCAGATCGTTGGATACTCAGATGCTGATTGGGCAGGATCACCTTCTGATAGACGTTCTACGTCTGGATATTGTGTCTTGGTAGAAGGAAATTTGGTGTCCTGGAAGAGCAAGAAACAGAATGTGGTTGCTCGGTCTAGTGCAGAAGCAGAATATCGAGCGATGGCTATGGCGACATGTGAGCTAATTTGGATCAAACAGTTGCTCAAGGAGTTGAAATTTGGTGAGATTAGTCAGATGAGACTTGTGTGTGATAATCAAGCTGCTCTTCATATTGCGTCAAATCCAGTGTTCCATGAGAGAACTAAACACATTGAGATTGACTGTCACTTTGTTAGAGAAAAGATACTCTCAGGAGATATTGCTACAAAGTTTGTGAAGTCGAATGATCAGCTTGCAGATATTTTCACCAAGTCCCTCACTGGTCCTCGTATTAACTACATATGTAACAAGCTCGGTACATATGATTTATATGCACCAGCTTGAGGGGGAGTGTTAGAATAGTCATGTAAATAGGAGTAAATAAATAACCCTAATCCAATATATATTAGGAGTAGGACATGTTATGTGTGTGTATATATATAGGGCTCATTGTAACATATGTCAATACATCAATAATATATTTTCTCCCGTGCATTCTCACAATTATTACTATCCATAATATAACATAGAAATTAAATGATAATATAACAGATGTGGCTTACCAAATGGAATGAATCCTGCAAGAACACCAACAATTAATAACACAAGTTAATCTCACTTGCAACTATTTACCGTTTATATAATCCTAGCATATATAAAACCAGAATTGACAATAGAACGAGTGCTTACTTGCAAGAACGCGGAGGAGATGTCTTTGAGTAACTTCATTGTGTTTGTTTAAAGAGCATATCCAAGAACCCCCAAAAACAAAATAGAGAGAGAGAGTGAGAAAATGAATGAGAGAGACCTTTACAGATTACATAGAAAAATGCTAAAAACGTCTTAAGTTCTCACAAGACATCAGGAATATTCTTACCACATGAAGTTTTGAAGAAATGAAAATTGTAAACCGTGCAATCCGTACAGCGAACATCCCTAGAACTTTCACCTTTGCAACCATAATAAGAGCCGCAATTGTTACAGTAAATGTCACGAAACCATGAAAGTTCAAACCCATATGCCAAAGCATTATGCAGCTCTAAGATTGAAATATAAACATTTGCATCATCAATAGTCCATGAAGTCATTGACATGAGGTTTAGAGTACACCCCACTCTCAAATTAGATGCTGATAATTCGCCCATGGCTGCATACGTGTGTCCCTTGGAAGGAAAACTGGAAGCATCACTCCTGTTGAGACAATAAGAAATTTCCACAAAGGCGGGAGAATTCATAGCAAATGGACAGCTGAAAATAGTGATTGGCACAGCTAAAGGAGCAGAAGAACCATCAGGTTTAGTAAAACCAAATTGAAAAGGGAGAGTGTAAAATGTAATTGAATGCTGCGGAAGAGAGCAAAGAACTTGTTCTCTTATACCAGGATCTAGAAGGCGGATAGTGGAGTTATCATAATTGATGGCTTGCACATAGTAGTTCAGGGACCCATTCCAACGTTCCATAAATATCGTGAATATGGGGCGATTCCCTTCACAGCTCAATTCATACCTTTCGTCGCCACAATGCTTTGGATCATTTTTCAAGCGAAAGGGGTAGCTGATGTTCTTAATATGCCCACAACTAGAAGGTGCACAATGCTGGTTCTGTTCGGCAAATGGGGTGTCAGAGAGCTGCAAGAAGATGAGGATTGTAAGAACTGAAAGAAACTTGGTTCCTCCAGACATTTTCATGGTTAACTCTGTGTGTATGTGTGTGTGTTTCTTTTTGGTTTTTTCCCTTTTCAGTACTGGTGCCAAACACTGCTAGTAGTAGTCAAGAAGATAAATTTTTCATCCTCCTCCTTTTCTTGGCCCACAAAATACCAATTATGCTGTTGCAAAAGAAAGAAATGAAGTCACTAAATACTAAAAGAAAAGTCCTCAGTCTTCACAAAGAAAGAGAAGTCATTAATGGATGCAAGACTTTTCTTGATAATGTACAGTGTAGACAGATCAAAAAAGAGACATCAAAATTGACTTTTGGTCCAACCAGCAAAGTCACCTCGGGTGCGGCCCTTCCCCTGCTGTCCTTTAAACAAATTAATGCAAGACTTGTCAAAGTTCTATATTTGCCACTGGCACAACTGCAAGCTTGATTTTTAAGGTCTTTCAGTAGAGATGACCATCTTTTTCCTCTTGCACTTACTTCTCATAATCATGGTATTTTTTGCTATGGCTGGTGAAGGAACATATGATTGCAGAGAGTCCAGGTGTGGAAGTGATGGCCCTAGCATTCATTTTCCCTTCAGGATTCAACATCAGCCCGAATATTGTGGCTATCCTGGCTTCGAGTTATTTTGTGACAGCAAAAACAAAACTATACTCACCCTTTCCAATTCAGTTAGACTATCTGTTGAAGAAATTGATTATATGTCTCAGCAGATTCGGCTTTATGATCCTGAAAGTTGTCTTATTCTTAAGATATTGCACCTTAATTTATCAACATCTCCTTTCTTTTTCACTGATGAAGCTGACTATTCAATTTTCAAATGTTCTGGTATATTCCCAGCAGATTATCTGGTCGAACAACCTTGTGCCTCTGACAAAGCAATATTTGCTATTGAATCCTCAATGTCTTTGGGGTTTCTCCCCACTGCAACTTGCAAAAAGATTCTCGAAATTCCATCAGTTCCCTTTGAAATAGCTTACAATTACGTTTATCTCCATTGGTCAAATCCGGAGTGTAGATACTGTGAAGGTCTTGGTAAGGATTGTGGCTTCAAGAACTATACCAAGCAACTGCGAACTCAGTGTCTCGACCGACCATCCACTACAAAAGGTATTAACTCATCTCAAAGTTGTATTTTGATTGCATAATAATTACAAAAGAGAACGTATATGTCCATAAATAAAACACCTCCAATCTCTGCTTACTTTTTATTCTGGTCTATCTTATCCTGCCAATAAGAAACTGCAAATATGCTTACATGATACTATAGTTTAAGATTAATGAAAAGTATATTGAACAAAACAGCAAGATATACAGGATAGACTGCACTGGGAAACTACAAGTCAGCTTGAAACAGGATTCACTTACATTAATTTTAAAAAACAAACAACAGACACGAAATAGAAGAGAACATGAACCAATTTGGACTAGCCTAAGCTAAGTCCCCAAATCCAATTAAATATTTGAAATCAAAATCACATCAAGCTTGATTGGAGTGCAGTAACTCCGATTCCTGAATATGAAGGTCACAGTTTTGAAATCGAGTCTAATACATGTTCAACGTCAAACCAAACTATCTTTGTGTAAGCACAGGAAAACAATATTTTGGATGCATCAACGTTTACTATCTTGACAAAACTATTATGTACTTCTCTTTGCTATAACAACAATTTTAATTTGATTCTGACAGCTGGTACATTAAAGAAACCACTGATTGCAGGTATGTACTCTATGCATTTTCGCATAATTTTTTTCTGTACACATGTTTAGTTGCCTTCTGTATGATGTGTGAGATGAAATGTTCCAGGTGGAGTTCTAGGTCTTATTCTTTTGGGAATTATAATGTTGGCACTCTATGAGTTTTATAGCTCAAGCAAAATCGAAAGAGAGAATCAAGCGAGAGTTGAAAAGTTTCTGGAAGACTACAGAGCTCTCAGGCCCACTAGATATACTTACGCAGATCTTAAGAAGGTAACGAATCTGTTTCAGGAAAGATTGGGAGAGGGAGCTTACGGGGTTGTTTATAAAGGAACACTTTCTAATGAAATTCATGTTGCTGTCAAAGTGCTAAATGACTCCATAGGAAATGGGGAAGAATTTATTAATGAAGTTGCAGCAATGGGGAAAATCCACCACTTCAATGTGGTTCGCCTAGTTGGCTATTGTGCTGATGGATTCAAAAACGCTCTCGTGTATGAATATTTGCCAAATCAGACGCTTGACAAACTCATTTTTCCAGCAAGTTCCAAAGATCGCATTATCCTTAATTGGAAGAAGCTTCAAGATATTGCTATGGGTATAGCGAAAGGACTGGAGTATCTTCATCAAGGATGTGACCAACAAATCCTTCATTTCGATATCAAACCCCAAAACATTCTGTTAGACCAGAACTTGAACCCAAAGATCTCTGATTTTGGTCTTGCCAAGTTATGCTCTAAAGAGAAAAGTGTTGTCACCATGACTGAAGCTAGAGGAACCATGGGTTATATTGCACCAGAAGTATTATCCAGCAATTTTGGAAAAGCATCTCATAAATCTGATGTCTATAGCTTTGGAATGATGCTACTTGAAATGGTTGGAGGGAGGAAGAATTTTGACGCAAAAGCCAATATTAGCCAAATAAACTTTCCCGAGTGGATTCATCAACAGCTGAATCAAGGAGAGGAGTTAAAAATCAGGATTGAGGAAGATGATGATATCATGATTGTTAGGAAATTGGCTATTATAGGACTTTTGTGCATCCAATGGAATGCAACGGATCGACCTTCCATCAAAGTTGTTACTCAAATGCTAGAAGGAGATGGGAGCATTCTAACTATCCCTCCGCCTTTTACAGCTAGATACACCACCGCTGGACTGATGGAATGCCCTTCTAGCGAAGAGTTGGAATGCCCTTCTAACAAGTGGATGCTTGAATTTCAGTAATTTGATTAGATATCTTTCGAGTCATTTAGCTGCTACATCTCAACTCTTTTACATGTGCAAGATATTTATTGTGACTGTCTGTAGTTTGTTTTTCCCTCTAAAGTATAAGTATTCTAATAAACGATTCTCAGCTCAATACTCTCACAAAAGTTATTACAGATGAAATACTTAACAGGTCGTCTAGTTGACTGCTTTATAGAAATTCTTTTTACATGAAATCAAACACAAAATAACACAATGGCGTTGTTATCTAGGCCGCATTAGCAAAACAATCCCAGTACAAAATCCCATATAAACTAATACAATGTTTGATTAGCCATATAAGAAAATATAATCTCCGCATAACTAATGCAACACTAAGAATATAATTAGCTGAAAACTTACCACATTCGGTCATGTCAGAAGAAAACACCCACCAATACTTTGCAAGAGAAGTACAATATCTCTACAATAGCACATAGCATGACACAGACACATAATGACCTTATAGTTTATGTGCAGAAAGAAGTAATAAAAAAAGAATATGTGCAGAAAGTATCAGAAACAATTCATAGATTTCAAGGAAATAGAGGAACCTGAATTGGCACGACCGGTGTGTAGCCTAATCAATCATTTGCTTTGAACAAGTAAAATATTCTGCTGCGTGATAGGAGTCCAATTCTTGAAAGAGTCAATTCCTACACGGGGCTAACAGCCTATAAATCAGAAACTAAGATAACACATATAGAAAGAAATGTCAAAGGCGAAAACATAGAAAAGCACCCGAGTTTATTGGGGCTTGAAACACAAAGCACCCATGCTTTAAAAGGCGCAGATGAAGAAAAAATATAACAGAATAAAATCAAACATTGCCAACAAGCCTTCAAGATAACATTTTCCTTCAACGCTCAACTGTCCCACGTGCCAAGCATGCCTATGCCAACTGCCTGCCTTGGCACCCAATTGCACATTTTTGGCACCAAGAAACAGGGCCCTGACACTCATGACCTTTATCTATGAATTGGTTTCCAGATTTCATAATCATACCTGTTTTGATTTTTCTGCAGAAGGGAGATACAAGGCTGAACACACGGTTGATTTCCCGGTGAATTCTCGTCTTTAATCTAAAATAGATGAGCTCTTACCTCAAGCAGTTACCATTATGTTTGTAGTGCATGCTGTGGAGCTTTAAACGAATAGCAAGGCCGTGCTTCAGAGTACTACTCGTCTTCTTTTGCTGTTCTTCTTTTTTGGCTCTCAAGATCAAATACTGGTTTGCCGTTGGCATGAGCTAGATTCTCAAGTTGATGTCCTTTCTTTTTGTGGGTTCTACAATGATAATTCGACTAATATTAGGTGTGAATATAGGATCTCTCTTCTCTCTGTTTTTGACAGGTGAACATACCCTTCTTTTTTCCAAGCAAGTTTGGCTGATAGCTGCCATGTAACAGTTTGTTGTCATTGCATAAACACATTCTCCACATATTTTTTTCTATTCTATACTGTAATGAACATAAACAAGTCAGATATTATCAAATGTTAGCAATCATAGCTGAATGAATTTAAAAAAAAAAAAGGGNTAAGTGACTTTTAAACCAAAAGTTATAAGTTAGGAATTTTAACTTTTGGCTTTTAGCTTATTTTTGTCATTTTAGCTTAAAAACAAGTGCTTAAAAGCACTTTTTTATTTTATTGTATGCAGCTTTACCCTGTATTTCTACAAGAGACTGTTTCTACGGCTTGAACCCGTGACCTCCTAGTCACATGGAAGCAATTTTACCAATTACGCTAAGACTCTCCTTCTGAATTATTATTAAAGAAATGTGCAAAAATGTATGGTATCTGCTATGATATCTTGGGATTTTCTAATATTAGCAAGCATATTCCGGAAAAAAGAAAGCTATGTGTGAACAAGAATTAATCAATCAACTACATCTTAATCCCAAACTAGAATGTGTTCATCCAATTGCTTTCATCACAACAAATGAAGGCTTTACACTAGAGTTCATTGCTTTCATTGTTCAAGATACCATCTCAGAAGACACACACACACACACACAATAATCTGTAGAGGGACAGGGTTGGTTTCCAATAATCTCACCAGCATTGGGGTTGTTTAGGGTTAATTGCGTGGCAGATATACAACATTAATCACATCTGGATAGAATTAGACCCTTCCCTTAATTAAAAACCCTAACTCCATTTTCTTTCTTTCTGCTTCCATTATCCTTCTATGTGATACTCTGCTCATAGGGAATAAAGACAGACAGTAATTTTGTGCTCTTTCGCTAGAGGAGCCAATGGAAGTCCAGCTTTTGCTTGTGATGATTTAGCAAAAATTTAAATTGCACAAGCTGTAATTTCTTTCCTCGACGTATTTAAATTATCTTATTTATATAAATCCTTTGCATTTGTTAAAAAAAGTTTATCTAATCAGCTTATAACTAAACGATACTCTTAGTAATTTGGGGTATTTGAATTAATCTAAAATTAAAAATACTACAATAATAAGCTTATTTTTAGTTTAACAGTTTTAAGGGTATTCGGTCATTTTAAATAGAAAATAATTATTTTATCAAACACATCAAACTTTTTATTTTCTGCTTCATCACTTACGTAACTATTTACTGAAAAAATAAACTTCAGCACTTAAAGTATTTTTCAGCATTTGGTACTTAAAAGCTACTTAAATTCAGTCAATACTAATGGGCTCTAGATATAGGTACAATTTTCATTGTCTTTTGTCTCTTACCCTAGCTCGAGTTATCGTTTTTTGTCGAAAATTTGAATTTTAAAGGTTTAATGAATTTAAAGGTTTGACCATTGTTTGACATTATTAATACCGGGTCCGTATTTTGGTTCCGAAACTCGGTATAGGTCCATTACTATATTTATGACTTGTCTGCCAAATTTGATGAGAAACGGAGTTAGTTTGATGTGATTGTCACACCTCCTGGGAGGCTCACGAGGGCGTGAATTATGTTGGTCTTGTTTGTGGTGGACGGGGGTTATATGGAGCTTGGTGAGGATGGTTATTTCTGGGACGTGGAGCTCGGGCTTGGTTGTAGTGCTGTTGTGGCCGTGCATAGAGTTGGGCATTCATCACCGCATGAGGCGGTGACACGACATAGGCTGCATCTTGGTGGGGATAGTAGTGTTGCGGGGTTCTGGGCGTCATGTAGGAGTTATCATATGATCGATGGGGCCCTCTTGAACCTGAAGCCATCATGGCTCCTTCCTCCATCTTCTTTCGATTGGCCAAACCCCCCGAGCCATTCTGGATGGCTTGGGAGGTGGCTCTCAAAGCAGATTGACTTAATATTCGGCCAGTTTTCAGAGCGTTTTCTACCATTTCTCTGATTTTTATTGCCTCTGCAAAAGGTTAGCCCATGGCGGACATCATATTCTGAAAATAATCGGCCTCCTGGGCCTGTAAGAAGACCGTAACCATCTCGGTTTCATCCATGGGAGGCTTTACTCTGGCAGCCTGCTCCCGCCATTTAATAGCATATTCGCGGAAGCTCTCAGTGGTTTTCTCCTTCAAATTAGACAGGGAGTTCCTGTTCGGAGCTATGTCAACATTATACTGAAACTGTCTGACGAAATCGCGGGCCAAACCGTCCCATATGTGCCAGTGGGAGATTTCCTGGTCCATGTACTATTCTAAAGCGATTCCAATCAAGCTTTCCCCGAAATAAGCCATCAATAATTCTTCTTTTCCACCAGCACCCCTCAGCTGGTTACAGTATCGTTTCAGATGAGCGATCGGGTCTCCGTGCCCATCGTACTTTTCAAATTTTGGCGTTTTGAAGCCAGCATGCAAGTGAATATGGGGAAACATACACAGGTCGAACACTCTTTTGGCCACTCAGGCCTTGCATGCTTTTCAGGCTTTTGTTCTAGGCATCTCATCTTGCGAGCCATTTCTTCCTGCTCGGGTTTCTCACTGTTCTTTCCTGTTCCATTGGAGACTCGTATTGCGGGTGCTGAGGGTAAGAGTTTGGTGTAACATGAGTTGTGTCTAGCTAAAATTGCGGGCCTTGAAAAGTGAAAGCTGAAGGCTCAAAGCATGGCCTGGGCACTGTTGGTTGTGCCGTAGTAGAGACTAGTGGTGCGGTGAACAATGTAGAAGGTACCCTTAAAAATGGTGCCTGGGGGCGGACCTCAGAAGGCATACCGGTAAAGTTGGCTGATATAGTGGGGGTACCCAAGCGGGACGAATGGGTTGGTTACGGGGATGGGGACCTCAGAAGACACACACACAATAATCTGTAGAGGGACAGGGTTTCCAATAATCTCACCAGCATTGGGGTTGTTTAGGGGTAATTGCGTGGCAGATATACAACATTAATCACATCTGGATAGAATTAGACCCTTCCCTTAATTAAAAACCCTAACTCCATTTTCTTTCTTTCTGCTTCCATTATCCTTCTATGTGATACTCTGCTCATAGGGAATAAAGAAAGACAGTAATTTTGTGCTCTTTCACTAGAGGAGCCAATGGAAGTCCAGCTTTTGCTTGTGATGATTTAGCAAAAATTTAAATTGCACAAGCTGTAATTTCTTTCCTCGACGTATTTAAATTATCTTATTTATATAAATCCTTTGCATTTGTTAAAAAAAGTTTATCTAATCAGCTTATAACTAAACGATACTCTTAGTAATTTGGGGTATTTGAATTAATCTAAAATTAAAAATCTACAGTAATAAGCTTATTTTTTAGTTTAACAGTTTTAAGGGTATTAGGTCATTTTAAATAAAAGAAATAATTATTTTATCAAACACATCAAACTTTTTATTTTCAGCGTCATCGCTTACGTAATCACTTACTAATAAATTAAACTTCGGCACTTAAGTATTTTTCAGCATTTGGTACTTAAAGCTACTTAAATTCAGCCAATACTAGCGGGCTCTAGATATAGGTACAATTTTTCACTGTCTTTTGTCTCTTTTCCTTTCCTCTTCTCTGTGTAATAGATTCTTTTTCTATATAAACAAAATATAATAGCGTGTGTATATATCTATAATATATTTGATGTTTGATATCTGCTTTGGAATCCGATTAATTTGAAAAAAGTTACATTTTAAGGTGGATAAAACGCTTCATATGAAAGGCGATTTTGTTTTCAGAGTTTTACCCCGAAACTTCTAGTTATGGAGTAGTATTTAGATACATGACATCACAATAACAATAACAATAATAATAATAATAATAATAATAATAATAATAATAATAATAATAATAATAATAATAATATTGTTTGGCCTAATTGTAGAAAATGTAGACCTGAAGTGCTACTTGACAACTATTACTTGAAAAGGATGTACTCTACTTAGTATTCTCTGTCAATAATAAAGCCAGAGAAGATCTAGAGCATGTTTGGATGGGCTTGTTCTAAGTGACTTTTAAACCAAAAGTTATAAGTTAGGAATTTTAACTTTTGGCTTTTAGCTTATTTTTGTCATTTTAGCTTAAAAACAAGTGCTTAAAAGCACTTTTTTTACTTTGTCCAAACATTACTAAATGGCTTAAAAGCTATTTTGGCTTAAAATCACTTAAAATAAACCAATCCAAACGGGCTCCTAAGCACCTCCAGCTTATGCTTGTCAACATGGAAAAAGAACAAAAAAAACATCACACATTAGTGTACCAAAGTTCAAACAAATTCAGTGAAATACATATGTTCTTAGTAAAGTTGCTGCCATATGACTAGAAAGTTACGGGTTCAAACCGTGGAAACAACCTCTTACAGAAATGCAGGGTAAGCGTGCTTACAATAGACCCATGTGGTCCGACCCTTTCCCGAATTCAGGCATAGCGAGAACTTAGTGCATAGAACTATTTTTTTTACACGTGTTGTTACATTAGAATTGAGGGACTACTAATTAAGATTGACCTAAAAGTCAAACTAAGGAGTATCCTAAGCTCAACGTGTCCTTTCTAAAAGAAAATTCCAAAAATTAATGGCTGACTAAGTGAGTTTTTATTAATTTATTACTCACAAAAGTTCTCCCAAAAGACCGACAGAAACATTTTGAAATTAAATAGATAATGGGTTCAGAATATTGTATAAGGTAAAATATGCTCATATTAAATGATCATGTGAGAAAGCGATACGTGGAGACGAAGATAGAAGACAGTCAGAACCGTAGGCAATGACCCCATTTGTTACCGGAGAGAATGATATTCATAAAGGCGAAATAAATATATGTCACCTAGCACCATTCAGTGAAGAATATTCTATAACATTAAGTGCACGGTCCGTTACAGAGAATATGGCATTCACTGCCTTCCGTTATACATTCTTCAATGGCCCTCATAATTGTCATTTAAGAGGGGCTTGATCCTAGTATCTTATTCCCTAGGTGCAGCTATAAATAGTGAGCTATGCCGTCGTTGCAAAGGACACGAATTTTCTAGCAAGCTTATACTATAATCAATTCGAAGCTCCATATATTTTTATCTTCTTATTACTTGATTTGATCGTTGTTGCGTCCGGAAACCTTGCTCTCGGAAATCACTGTTTCTACTATTTTATCTTCATTTCAAGGCTAAGTATTGCATTTTCTTCAATTCTTTTATTATTCAGGATCGAATTAATTCACTTGTCTAAAAGTCACATATAAATTCACTTACACCATTTTACGGGTAAACAGTTTGGCGCCCACCGTGGGGTCTAGACAGCCGTGTAATTAAATTGATCCTTGTCTCTTTTACTAACGTGTTCTGATTATTTGTCTTAGCAAAAAATCATAAAATATGGCAGATAATGGTGTTGACAACACGCACAATCCTGAGGTTCAAGGAGACCAGGCTCATCGTGAGGATTCAGTCAGTGACACCCACAATGAGGTGAACGACGCCTCGCCGGTCCACGACAAGCATATCCACGACATGTTCGGGAGGCGACTCCCGATGATGCGGAAGAGGAGCATGTTGTTCATGCGGTAAGGGTCCTACAAGAGCAACAAGCAATCATTCTAGGCCACCTCACACGGTAGGATCAGGTGATGACGAAGTTGAAACAAGCGTTATCAGGGGCTTCGAATAACGCGAATAGTCGAGGTCCAATTGCTCCCGGCGCTTCAGCAAATCAAACAATGCAGAGGGTCGACAACAACACCCCGAGGGGCGGGACTGGTTCCGATGGAGCTGTGGGGAGCGAATCCGGCCCCAATAACAAAAATGATCCCTTCAAAAATGAACTCTTATGGTTTATGAGAGAGGTGAACGCCCGTATGGACCAAATCCTGGGCGCACCACCGGTACTAAAAGGTCTGGATTCAAAAACGTATACTCAGTTGCCGTACAAATCAAGCACGACACCTGAATTAATCCCAAAGCGGTTTAAAATGCCCGACGTGCCAAAGTATGATAGAACTTCAGATCCTCGGGAGCATATTACCACCTATACAACAGCGGTGAAGGGGAATGATTTAGCTTCTCATGAGATTGAATCTGTTTTGCTGAGGAAATTTGGAGAGACTCTCACGAGGGAGCCTTGGTGTGATAATCGCTGTTACCCGAGCATTCCATAGATTCCTTTGAGATGCTTTTAGATTCTTTTCTTAAGGCTCATGTTGGGGCCAGAAAGGTGAAAGCCCGAAAGGCTGACATATTCAGAATTGCACAAGGAGAGTCTGAGTTGCTGCAGGAATTCGTTACCGGTTCCAAAAGGAAAGGATGTTTCTCTTGGCTGTTCTGGATGAATGGGCGCTGAAGCATTCACCAAGGGTTTGAATCCGAGGAGTTTAGATGCTTCCCGGAAACTAAAGGAAAGCCTGCTTGAATTACAAGAGACGACTTGGGCGGATGTTCACAAGCGGTACGAATCTAAGATAAGGATTGAAGATGATCAGGTTGGCTTCCCGACATCAATAAAAGGTCGGGAGAAGAATAGGGAAAAGTTAAACGATGATTTCGACACAGATAGATGGCCTTCAAGGAGACGGTTTTTGCCCTACGAACGGGCCGAAGGATGCGTCAGAGGTTTTTGATCGGTGTACAGGTTCACTACTGACAGAAGAACTGATCGTGATCAGAGCAACAGATCATTGCAGGACAAAGAAACGCAGGTACGCGAGATCCCTCTAATTCCAAGCTATCAGAATACAATTTCAACGTCAGTACAGTGGAGCTGGTATCAGCTATGAGAAACATCAAAGAAGCGCGGTTCCCGAAGCCGATGAGGTCTGATCCCAGCCAGAGGGATCCCGACTTGTGGTGTGAGTATCACAGGATAAATGGCCACAGATTGGGGACTGCCGACATCTACCGGAAGAAGTGGCGACGCTATTAAAGAACGAGCATCTTAGAGAATTCTTAAGTGACCGGGCTAAGAACAACTATGGTCGCAACCAGGATAACGTGGAACCCTCGAAAGCAGGAGAAGATCCCCCGCGCCAGACAATCAACATGATCTTTGGGGTGAACGAGATCAATGGAGTTACCTTCTCGACAGCAAAGAAGACAAAGGTGTCAATAAACCATAGCAAGAGACTCCGGGAAGTTTCCGAAGATGACATCAATTTCACGGAGGAGGATGCAGACGGATTGTTGCTACCACACAATGACACATTGGTAATTTCTTTAAATGTTCTAGATTTCAAAATCAAATCTTTTCTAGTGGATCCAGGGAGCTCAGCCAATATCATACAATAGAGGGTATTGGGGCAAGCCAAACTCACCGGAAGCATCATTCCGGCCACAAAACTCCTTGTCAGGTTCAACCTCGCAAGTGTGACACCCCAAGGAGAGATTTTGCTGCCCACGAATGCCGAAGGACTGATAAATACGACTCTTTTTGAAGTGGTAGATGGTGATATGGTATATAATATTATTCTGGGAAGACCTTGGTTTCACGAGATGAGAGCAGTATCGTTAACGTATTATCAATTGTTGAAATTTCCAACACCCGAACGAATCAAACAGATAAGGGGCGATCAACTGGCAGCAAGGGAGATGAATGTGATTTCAGTCTCCAGTAGCAAAGGGAAAGAGCATGCAGCATAATAATTACAGGAATCGACGCCTGCTCCCGGATCAAGTGAAATTAACCAGGGGGAAGAAGTGTTGGAATCTCATCAGGTGCCAAGATACTTCCAGGTGATGGAAGAGACGGACGCAACAAAATCCACGGCGGAAGAGCTTGAGCAAGTTACATTGTTTGAAAAAATCTTAGAGAGGAAATTCCACTTGGGGATGTGACTGCACACCCCGATCTCAAGTCTAGCTTTATTCAATTTCTTAAGTATAATGCCGATTATTTTGCATGGTCGCATGCGGATATGACGGTATCCCAATGGAAGTGGCCGTGCACAAGCTAAGCTTGGATCCTAACGTCCCTCCGGTAAGACAAAAGAAACACCCAATTGCGGAGGCCATGAATAAATTCGTCAAAGAAGAGGTAACTCGCCTACTTGATATCGGTTCGATCCGAGAGGTAAAGTATCTGGACTGGCTAGCTAATGTAGTGGTAGTTCCTAAGAAGAACAATAGATTTTGCATATGTGTAGATTATAAGGACTTGAATAAGGCGTGCCCCAAAGATTCGTTCCCACTGCCAAACATCGATCAAATGATTGACGCGACAGTTGGGCACAAATTAATGAGTTTCCTCGATGCTTACTCCGGGTACAACCAAACTAAGATGAACTCGGAGGACCAGAAAAAGACCTCATTCATAACGAACTTCGACATATATTGCGATAATGTGATGCCCTTCGGTCTAAAGAACGCCAGAGCCACTTATCAGCGGCTCGTAACAAGATGTTTGAAAAACAAATAGGGAAAACTATGGAAGTTTATATAGACGATATGCTCGTTAAGTCTTTGAATGTAGGTGATCAACTTAAGCATCTGTAAGAAACTTTTGACATCCTAAGGAATCATAACATGAAGCTTAATCCCGAGAAGTGCGCGTTCAGGGTCAGCTCCGGTAAGTTCTTAGGATTTCTGGTGTCACAAAGGGGGATTGAGGTAAACCCCGAAAAGATCAAGGCCATCAAAGACATCCCAGACCAACTCTCAAGCGTGAAAGAAGTCCAAAGGCTCACAGGGAGATTGGTCGCTTTGAGCAGGTTCATTTCTCGATCATCAAAGAAATGCCACTGTTTCTTCACACTGCTCAAAAAAAGAACTTTGAATGGACTTTGAGAGATTTGAAAAGATACTTGTCAATCCCTCCATTACTTTCGAAACCTAAGGAAGGTGAAATATTAATGGTCTAGCTCGATGTCTCGGAAGTAGTGGTAAGTGTAGTTTTGGTCCGAGAGGACAAAGGTACATAATATCCTACTTATTACATTAGTAAAATTTTAACGGGCTCGATTTCGGGAATGGTCGATTACTCACATCCCCAGGGAAGTAAATACAGAAGCAGGCACTGGCTAACCTCGGCTCGTCGACGGAAATGAAGGGATTAGAGTGAGGGACGGTAGTACAAATGATGTAATCGGTACTGGATGCAGATAGCTATTACGAGGTAAATAATACTAATTTAGTTTGGGACTAGAGGAATGAGATGATCGATTATCTCGAGCACGGGAAATTGCCCGAAGATTCCAAGGCATCTCGGGTGTTGCATGTCAAAGCAGCACGATATAGCTTCAAAAGAGGTCAATTGTACAGAAAATCTTTCTAAGGCCCGCTGGTCCGATGTTTGGGAGCATCCGAAGCAAATTATGTTATGCGAGAGGTCCATGAAGGGATATGCAGAAACCATTCGGGCGCGGATTCCTTAGTGTTAAAACTAGTAAGGGCAGGATATTATTGGCCTCGCATGGAACAAGACGCCAAAGCTTTCGTACAAAAATATGATAAGTGCCAACGCGACGCACCGCTAGTACATCAACCGGTGGAACCATTACATTCAGCCCTGTCTCCGTGGCCATTCATGAAGTGGAGGATGGACATCGTCGGACCGCTACTACCAGCTCCCGGTAAGGTAAGATTTCTTTTGATTTTAATTGACTATTTTTCTAAGTGGGTGGAAGTAGGTCCTTATCAAAAAATTGGCGAACGCGAAGTGGTGGATTTCTTGTGGAAAAACATAATCTGCAGGTCTGGAATACCAAAAGAAATAGCATGCGACAATGAGCCGCAATTTAGCAGCACAAAGATCAGAAAGTTCCTTGAAGATTTGAAAATAAAGAGGATCACATCTTCAGCATATCATCCGAGCGCAAATGGTCAGGCGGAGACAAGGAACAAAGTGATTATAGAAAACCTCAAGAAAAGGTTGGAAGCGGCTAAAGGTAAATGGCCTGAGGAACTACCCAGAGTTTTATGGGCATACCGAACAACGGCCAAATCGAGCACGGTGGAAACTCCTTTTTTCGCTTGTGTACGGAGCAGAAGCCTTAATTCCGATGGAAGTAGGGAAGCCTACCTTAAGGTATTTCCAGGCAAGTGATGAAGCGAACAATGAAGCAATGCTGGTCAACTTGAAGTTACTCGATGAGCACAGGGACTTGGCACATATAAGGATGGCAGCACAAAAGCAGAGAATGGAAATATATTACAACTGAAGAGCCAACCTTCGTTACTTTAAAGTGGAAGATTTGATTTTAAGGAAAGTAACTCAAAACACTCGGAAAATCAACGCAGGAAAGTTAGGCCCAACCTGGGAAGGCCCTTACCAGGTTTCAGCTGTCACCGGGAAAGGTTCGTACAAGTAAGAGAATCAGAATGGAGAAAAATTGCCAAGCAATTGGAATGTGGTGCACCTCAAGAGATATTATTGCTGACAAACATCGTTTGTACTGGAAGTATGCGCTACACTCTTTTTCCCTTCGTCCAGCTTTTGTCCCAATTGGGTTTTTCTGGCAAGATTTTTAACGAGGCAACAATGGAAAGCATACTAGGAAGAAAGTTTCAACGGCAGCAATAAGACCTTTAATAGTAAGGCACACAAGCGAAGAACCACGCTGGGGCGGTTAGATAAATTATGGCTCTATTGCGAAATTCCCACCGGGAAAATAAGTTTGCTATAAAGCAAAGGTTACCCGACCGTTCACAAGTGAAAACCACTAGAAGATTGTTAGATAATCTTTTGCTCGATAGCATAAATTCCTAAGGGGAAGCGAAGTTTGTTACCGAGTGGAAGAGTGTCTAGCAATTCATTAGTGGAATCCTCGAAGGTGCAAGATTCCCAGTGTTCCAATTCACATTCTTCGCATTCGAACACTGGGGGGGATAATATGAGAATGCAGCAACAATGACTGCCACGTTGACCGGAGCATAAAAATCGGGAACATTATTGTGTCATCGAGACGGAGGATTGCGCGGCCAGCCCTGTATAAACAAGTTGTACAAATTAGCCATAAGAAATGGCAATTTCTCTTTATCATAACGAATGTTTATGTACTTTTTGAAAACGAAAGGAATAAAGTAAAGTCCTTTTATTTTCCATCTTGCTTCTTCTTTGATTGATGAATTGATTTTATCATTTGAAAGTTAAACAAGTACTTCTAATGCTAGTGCCATAATGAACAGGAGACGTCCTCTTCAAGAGCACCGCAAACATAATAGGGCCCCCTCTTATAAAAACCATCATGTTAAAGGGTTGATTTCGGAAGGATTTGTGCCCAAAATCCAAATGCTTTCGGGGAAAAATACACCCAAGGCTTTACATAATAAGACGCGAACAGTAAAACTTAATAAAAACTTTTAAGCAAAAAGAAGAAGATAATGCAAAGATTAAAACTCGCGAACGAAAGAAAGAATCAAACAGTACTTGAGCAAAAGGATGTCTTTATTTACAATAACATTCCAAAGCGGCACGGATACAAAAGTTGGAAAAAAGAAAAGAAAAGCTAAACTACTACATCTATAGAGCCAGGAGGAAGAGAAGTGTCTGCGCCCCCAAGGGAAGTAGGTAGATCCACCGATCATTTAGTATTTCGGCCCCCATCAGTTCGGTCTTCAACATCTTCGCCTTCCATTTCTCGAAGTTTTAATCGGAACCAGAAGAACCGGAAGCATCAGGCTCTGTCGTGAGACCACTCTTAGCAGCTAACTCAAGCTCGCGGGCCTTAGCAATTTTGGCATCAAAGTCAATGATACCCGCTCTAGCCTCTTCCAAGATTTTTATCCTCATGTTTTACATAACATAAGTTTTCTCAACAACGAGGGAAGCCGCTCAATAGTATTCTTGTACTTCTCCTCCAATTGGTCATGTTTCACCCCCGCAGCAGCAAACTCTTAAGTCTTGGAGTTCAAGGCCGCCTCTAAGTTAGTCAATCTTTAAGCAGAGGCAGCCTCGCGATCAGTTGCAACAAGAACGACACTGTGGACTTCAACCCATTTGGCCTTGGCTTCATCAAATTGAACCCTCGGTGGACTAATCTCTTAGCTAAGGGTTTCCATTTCTTGCTCGCTTTCCCGCAAACGAGTCTCCAACACAACAGCCTCGGCGGCTTTGGCTTCCAATTCCGAGAGGCGAGCAACAGTTTGCTCCCGCTTGCCCAAAAGTTGGTCCCGTGCGGAAGTAAGCTCTTCTTTTTCCCGAATCAACCTTTGGAGGCCTTTACAAGCAAGAAAATTGGCCTACAAATAAAGGAAGGCAAACTCAGGATATTGGGAAAAAATAGAAGAATTAACAAGGGAAGTCAAGAATGTACCACTACGGCGTTGTGCATGGCGTTGTTCAACAAGCATTCTTCCGAGAGAGCATGTATCTTTTCCCAATCTTTCTCTAAAGCCAAAGGCTTCAGATAATTAGCAAGCTCCATCGACCGGGATAATAAGTTTCATGCGGTGGAGACCGAGAAAGTAACTCTCCTCCGCCTTTACGGATCCTCTGAGGGGGGAGAGTAGTTTTGCCCCAAATTCCCATGAACTAGGGATTGAGGGAGTAGAACACCCTCTTCTTCGGCAGATGCAGTCAGAGGAGATGACAATGTAGCAGTTGATGGTGCTGGTGAAGATGGAGATGAAGCTGATGATGATGAAGGGTGAGGAGCAGTTGCAACAAACGCAATGCTGGTTGTTGGTTGCTCGTCAATCGGAGACGGAAAGAACCCGGTATTCAACCCTAAATTACCGGGAGCAGCAACTAGGATCCAGAAGCGTGAGTCAGCATTTTCTGCTTTTTCAAATTCCCCCTAGAGCGCCAAGATATCATCATCGACTAGTGTAACGAACTCAACAGATTGAGCAGTCTGTTGAGTTGAGGATGATCATCGTCTTCTATGAAGAGAAGCTCCATCCTCGCTAGCTTCTTCCTCATCATCAATCATCACGGTATCAATGGTCGGCCCGGGCGGAGGGACCGTCACCACGACTTCCGGAGATAACTCGAGGGCAGCAGTCTTCGCCCTCTTATTCTTTCCCCCGGCCGCGAAGGAACGCCTTCTTTTTGGTTGCTTGTTCTCTGGAAGGGGACTCCGAGAAGAAACACTTATACCAGAAGCAGGCCCGGAGACGCATGCTTGTGAAAAAGCTTTCTACAACAACCTCGCCGCATCAGTAGGATCAACCAAAATGTCCTCCTTAGGGACGACAACCGAGCCTTGGGGCAGACCTATGTTTAGTAGAAGAGAAAAATTAGATAGTTTTCTCATAAGTAAAGGGTAAGGGCATGATGAGTTAAACTTACAATGATTTTTGGCCTTCCACCCATATTTCAGGGACAACTCTTTCCATGAGGGGGTTTTGGGCGTAGTCACGTCCAAAAATTTCTGAACCCATCGATCCAAGCCCTCAACCCTAGGGGGACCCACCGAGTCGCTGAGGCAGGAAAAAAAAGAAAAGTTAATAACGACGAGGAAAGGATCTTTGACAAGGAAAGAAAAGTATCATTAAGAAGGATAGAAAAGTTAATACTTTATACTTACGAGTGCAGTTCCACAATTTCCGGAAGGAAGGACCTGAGGCCGGGATGATGTCACTAGTGGTAATTGAAACAAAGCGTTCCATCCACTGACAGTCGTATTATCATCCATGCTTGATAGCAATTCATGGTGGCCCCGCTTGCTGAAGTTGATCATCCCCCCACGGAAGATCTTGGGGGAATAAAGGTTCATCACATAAGCTAAGTTAGCTCCTCCCCCATTTCCTCGCACATGCTCTGAAGTCAAGCAATTTTCCTCCACACAGAGGGACTCACATGTGCCAAACACACTTGATAGTGGAGGCAAAACTCTTCAACGGCGGACTCAAGATGTTCCCTCAGAGAGAAGGTCCCCAAAGCGAAGGGATACGTATAGAAGTACGTAAAACCCTTCTTGGGTAAGGTTACCCGCTCCGCCAGGTCGGGAGCGATAATGTCTAGGTCATAGCAACGACAGTCTTCCTTCATATCAGGAATGTTGGAAGGGCGGATGGAAAAAGGATATATGCTAACGGCCCATGTACGGGAGCTAACAGAAGGAAATTTCTCTTCAAAGTATTTTGTTGTAACAAGACTTCTAGGGATGATGGTGTTAACTATAGGAGGAGCAGTGTCCTCAGCTTTCTTATTGTTCTTGGAGGAACTGGTGTGCTTTGAAAAAGAAGAAATTATATGTTACGAAAGAAGGAAAATATTTTTCGTCTGAAGAGAGTTAAAGAAAAATCGAATCTCTCTGCTTCTGGACTTTACCGATCTTTTTGACATTCCATATAAGGACCTTCATGTGGAACTATTGTTATTTTTACATTCCCATCATACCTTAGCACTACCTCTTATTTTTCTTCTTGTGCAACCCTTATTTGTCTTTTGTTCAGTTTTTTTTTCCAGGGGTCCAGAAGGCTAAAAGGTGGGGGAGAAGGAAGCCGAACCTCTACGACCTGGACACATAAATAATTTTGGCGTCGAGAGATTTGAGATTTCGTAAGTAACTCAGTGAGTGCTTTCTTTTAGACGAATTTCAGAACCACGAGCGAGAAAATGGCATGGGAGAAACCATATATTCGGAGTCTTGTAAACTCCGACCATCGTCTCAGTGAAGTATCCCACGGAACGATTAAGAGTTCTTGCTTAAAAAAAGGTATGTACTAACTGAGAGTGGAATCTATCCAGACTTTCAAGTAGCACTTGATTGAGGGATGGACCCTGAATCGAACAAAATACCAGTTGAATGAAGGAAGTATGAGAGAGTTTGGAGAATTATGGAGTATGTATGAAGGAAGTTGATGCGTATAAGTAAAGTTTTAGGCGGCTAAGTTCGTGGCCATGATTACCTCGATAACCAGCAAAAGTTATGTTGAATCATGGAATGACACGTGTTCGGGGCATTAAATACGGAGAGACGTCCGTCTAATCAACCGTCAGTAGCTTTTCAGAGGGCATCAAAGTAATTCCCGTCAAAAAGAATGTTTCTACCAACTTTTTGATGACACGAAGTTATGTCACCGGAAAGCAGGGGGACTATCTGTATAAGGTAAAATATGTTCATATTATATTATCATGTGAGAAAGCGCCACGTAGAGCCGAAGACAGAAGACAGTCAGAACCGTAGGCAACAATCTCATTTGTTATCGGAGGCGAAATAAATGCCTGCCACCCGGTAGCATTCAATGAAGAATATTCTATAGCATTAAATGCACGGTCCATTTCAGAGAATATGGCATTCACTGTCTCCCGTTACACATTCTTCAATGGCCCTCATAATTGTCGTTTAAGAGGAGCTTGATCTTAGAACCTTGTTCCCTAGGTGCAGCTATAAATAATGAGCTCTACCATTGATAAACGGCCAAAAATACATATTTTTCGGTGTACTTTCATCTCATAACTTGTGTGGTCACAGGCAGTTATATGAATTTTTGTATTGAATTATGCTCATACATGCATTCTTATATGTAGGAGCAAGTTGGACGAAAGATGAGCAAAAGAGTTGATTTGGGACCAAAAGGTAAGAGAAGTACTTCGCTCGTTCACTCTCGCGTGCACACGAGAGAGTGAATGATCTAGCTGAGGAAAAGTTTGAGAAAAAAAGCGAAGTATGGAAAAAGGAATGGAAGTGCAGGAGAGACCTAAAAGGAAAAAAAAGAGAAGAACTTCGCTCGTTCACTCTCGCGTGCGCATGAGAGAGTGAACGAGCTATCCTAAAAAGGCTATTTCGAAGTGGGCTTGTATTATTTTCGCCCCATGCTATCCCATATAAATAGTCCTTAAACACATTTTTGAGAAGGAGAGTCATTTTTGGTGATGAAAAGTGCACGTTTTTAGAGAGGAAAAACCGACCGAAGGAGGCAAGAACACACTAGGAGCAAGGCAGAGAATTCTTCTATGCGTTTTTCACTTCCTTCTTCCTATTTTCATTATTGGTTATGAATTCTAGTATTGTAGTTTTGCATACTATTACAAATAACTAATTCGTCATCTAGGGTTTTGATGGAACCTTTTGTAGGATGAATTCTTATTAGGTTTTTATATAATTGAGCCGTCGGATTTCTCTGTTTATTCAACTACGTGTTTATTGTTGTTGATTGAATGACAATTAATTAACTGTGCCTATTAGTGTGTACATTTCTCGAGAGCGAGCACACATTTAGGTAGTTGTTGAACAACATCACTCCTAACGTATGTGAGAGATCAATAGGAGGGTTTAAAGGTGGGATCAGAGATAACAAAACCTTGGTGCGATCGTAGTGAACGGTGAATTAGTGCCAGCTAGCGTAGTTCAAGAGAATACGTCTAGTAAATTGTGGTAGTTGCTCTAGAGAGAGCTACGACACTCAGAATACCCACGATCGGTAGAGAATACTTAGGCAAAATTATAGAAGACGTAGCGGGAAGGATTGTGACAATTGGGGAAATAATAACTCTAGACCTCCTTAATTTAGTCTCGAAACCTTAATATCTTAATTATTAATTTACTATTTTAAGTTAGTTAATTAGTTAAGCATAAGAATTTTAATATTTATATCTTAGAAACTATTCGAGCTTGCCTTTTTAGTGATATTGAACAGTTGTAGCTAAGCCTTAGTTCTCTGTGGGATTCGACTCTGGACTTTTAGACCAGATTATATTTGCAGCGACTACTTATCCTTTTTAGGACTAGAGTTGGGCGTGATCAAATTTTGGCGTCGTTGCCCGGAAACTAACGGTGTAGTTGTAGGTGTACATATTGTTAGGTTGCAAGTTTGAACTTTTATTTTTGTTTTCTTGTATTTAATTTTTTTATTTTTGTTTTACTTGTTGATTTTAGAAACATGGCATCTTGGATTTATGAGAGTTTTGATGTTGGTAATTCTACTTTTGATCCTCCTTATGCATAATGTGGAGGAAATCACCCATTGCAAAATTATCAAAATATTTTCGAGAGCGAGTTATGTGCACCAACTATCTTATGTGTGGAATGTATGTGATATATGTGGTGGTCAAGATGGTCACTTTCATGGTTGTGCTTATATGTCTTGTCCTCCCACAACCCTTTACTATGATGGTTCTACTTTTTCTGGTGAAGTTAAAAGGAACAAAGAACCCAGGGAAGCTGACCTGAAGGAGATCAAAGATATGTTAAAGTACCTTGTGGAACGAAGTAATGAGAAACAACTACAAATACAATGGCTAGGGGATACTAACAAAAGGCAATGGGATACTATCCAAAGGCAAGAGCCAACTATTCTTAACCTGGAGACACAAGTGAGGCAATTGGTTGAGGCTTTAAATGCTCAACTAGATAATATTATGAATAGTAGCCAGGAGCAGTGTGTATTAGAGACAAAAATTGAGGTACCAATACAGGGGTCCATAGTAGAACACCAACAATCAATCAAACTAGACTTTGAGGATGTCTATGTTGCAGAAAAGATACTTGAGTCAACCAAAGACATTGAGGATACATATTTAGTTTACTCTAGTGTTATTGGTGTTGAGGATGTTGACAGTCCCAAAATTCAAGTAGTTGAGAGCATTGGTCCACACTTCAAGTATTTTTTCACATTATGTTTGAATGATGATATAGAGATAGAGTCATCCGAGCCACTTGAGGAGTCAAGGAATGAGGAACACGGTGCCTGTATTCTGGAATTCTTCTTACAAGAAAGTCGGGATGGCACACCTCATCTAAAGGCCAAGAAGTGCAGAATATTACATTGTTTTCTCGGGCCAGTTAGATTCATTCCACCACCCAGGAGCATAATCATAAGCTTGAAGCAAAACTTGGGGCTGAATTCATAAGCTCGAGGTGGAGGCAAAAAGTGATTCGCATTGTTCCGCGACGTGAAATCAAGCACTTGTTGGGAGGCAAACAGTTTTACTTTTTTTTAATTCTTTTTTTTATTGTTGTATTATTCTTGTAGTGTCGATTTTTTATTTTCTAGGAGCATGAAAAGAAAAGCTATTGGAAGGATGCAACAACAAACTAGATAGTTGGAACTAAGTGTGAGGTACCCGCACGAAAGACCAATGCCGGAGAAGTCTGAGTATCCCATGAACTGCTAATGCATCGGCCTTTAGCCTACCAGGGAGTTTCTTTTGCCCTATTATTATTTATGGTGTGCATTGGGGACAATGCATAATTTTAAGTGTGGGGTGAAGAGACTGTTTAGGTATTCATGTGCTATTTTAGTTGTGTTATTGATGTGAGTTGAGAAAAAAAACATGAAAAAAATTAGATAGAAATAATTCCCCTTGGGTTTTCTTATGGCCACGGTTCTTTTCCAAGGGATGGCTATTTGAACCGGGTAGTAATTTTTTTTTGTAGGTAGAATTTTCATAAATTTTGGACTTTTCCTGACGATGGATTTCTTAGATAGTTTTCCTAAGGGAGTAAAGTCCAAATATATATATATATATAAGAAGATTTTCCTTTTCTTTTTAAAACCAATAATGGAATGAAAAGAACTTGAGTACTTGTGTTTTTTTGACATGTTTTATGCCGGGACTTAGAATTGTAATATTTGAATTGATTATCTTCTTTGTGTGCTATGTGCCCAAATGCCTTGAGAATATATGTGACACTCTTTTAACGCTTAAGTTCATTTGCTGACTCATGTGATTACTTCCCGTGTGTTGAGTTAATATGATGACTGTGCTTAGTTGTTTAGCTTGAGTGTCGGGTCTGAACTGTCCAGAGTGAATCATGTGTATTATGTGATGTGAGGCTTGAGTAAATTCTATGCTATCCTGTGTTGGTCTAGAACTTGCCCCGTGTGTTAGTCGAAGCGAAATAAGTAAGCTTTGTGAGTCTTGGAGATGATGTAGGCATTTCTTTGACTATCCATTGAGATAGTATGCCACCATAAATAACATTAATCCTTAGATATCCTATTTGAGCATATAAACCCTTTCTTTGGCACCCACATTACAAGTCGATGCCCTTTTTGTTCTTAATTAGATCGTTTGAACCTTTAACTCCGAAAGCACTTGAGTAGCTAGAAGAGTACGGTGAGAGTTGGGTAGCTTTTGAGTGGAACTATAGAAAGGCCAAAAGGTGCATGTACCTTTTGAAAGATCATTAGCCGGGCAACCCAAGTATGGAGAGTGTGAAAAAAAAGAGAAATAAAAAGAAAAAAAAGAAAAAAAATACAAAAAGAAAAAATGAAAAAAAATAGAAAATACACCTCCTATTCCTCTTAATCCAAGCTAGTGAATGCATAGTTGTGCTTAAAGAAGATGGAACAAATTTTATATGATTTCGTGGTATTGCCTGAATTGGTCATGAAGAGTATGTATTTGAAAGTTAAATGTAGTGTATTCAAGTGCTCAGGGGGGTTAGTCACTATATCTAAATATATTCTACACATCCCTTAGCCAACATTACAACCTAGAAAGACCTAATTGATCCTGGGCTTTGCAAGCTTAGATTAGTAGAGACATACACTACGGGCAAGCTTATGGTACGACCTCGAGATGCACATGAATTTCTTTGTAAGAGTGAGTGAATTCTTTCGACGTGTAAGTTCTTAAATTATACTTGAATGCATATTTGAGTGTGTGGACTAATTTTTCTCTTTAATTGTGGTGAGAGCACATGATTTACAAAGGATTGGTAAAGTTCAAGCATTTTGAGTTGACACAAGAAGTGAGTCATAGAAAGGAATGTATTGGATTCATCTCTTGAGGTTAGGATGTTATAAGAAGTCGCACAAATATTTTAAATAGTCTTGGCATGGGTCTACTTTTGAAGAAAGATGTCAATGGTTCTTATATTGAGTTCTAAGTGTTGGTATAAGCCATTGTCATTGGTATGATGCTTGAGTATATTTTGAAAATGTGTTTCTTGTCATTGTGCTTAATTTTGAAAGTTGCTCGAGGACGAGCAACATTTTAAGTGTGGGGTGTTGATAAACGGCCAAAAATGCATATTTTTTGGTGTACTTTCATCTCATAACTTGTGTGGTCACGGGCGGTATGTGAGTTTTTGTATTGAATTATGCTCATTACATTCATTCTTATGTGTAGGAGCAAGTTGGACGAAAGATGAGCAAAAGAAGTTGATTTGGGACCAAAAGACAAGAGAAGTACTTCGCTCGTTTACTCTCGTGTGCACACGAGAGAGTGAACGAGTAAGTTGAGGAAAAGCTTGAGAAAAAAAACAGTGAAGTATGGCAAAAAGGCATGGAAGTGCACGAGAGACCTATAAGGAAAAGAAAAAGAGAAGAACTTTGCTCGTTCACTCTCGTGTGCGCACAAGAGAGTGAACGAGCTACCCTGAAAAGGCTATTTCGAAGTAGTCTTGTATTATTTTCGCCCACGCAAACCCTATCCCATATAAATAGTCCGTAACACACTTTTGAGAAGGAGAGACGTTTTGGAGACGAAAATTGCACATTTTTAGAGAGGAAAAATCGACCGAAGGAGGCAAGAACACACTAGGAGCAAGGCGGGGAATTCTTCTACGAGTTTTTCACTTCCTTTTCCTATTTTCATTATTGGTGATGAATTCTAGTATTGTAGTTTTGCATACTATTATGAAGAACCAATTCGTTATCTAGGGTTTTGATGGAACCTTTTGTAGGATGAATTCTTATTACGTTTTTATATAATTGAGTCGTTGGATTTCTCTGTTTGTTCAACTACGTGTTTATTGTTGTTGATTGAATGACCATCATTAATTGTGCCTATTTAGTATGTTTTGCTCGAGAGAGAGTACGTATTTAGGTAGTTGTTGAACAACATCACTCCTAACGTATGTAAGAGATCAATACGGAGGGTTAAAAGGTGAGATTAGATATAACGAAACCTTGGTACGATCGTAGTAAGCGGTGAATTAGTGCCAGCTAGCGTAGTTCGAGAGAATATGTCTAGTAAATTATGGTAGTTGCTCGAGAGAGAGCAACGACACCCAAAGTACTCACGATCAGTAGAGAATACTTAGGCGAAATTATAGAAGACTAGCGGGAAAGATTCCGACAATTGGCGAAATCATAACTCTAGACCTCCTTAATTTAGTCTTCGAACCTTAATATCTTTAGTTATTAATTTACTATTTTAAATGTTAGTTAATTAGTTAGAATCTTAATATTTATAACTTTGAAACTATTCAAGCCTGCCTTCTTATTGATATTGAACAGTTGTAGCTAAGCCTTAGTTCTCTGTGGGGTTCGACTCCGAACTTTTAGATCGGATTATATTTACAGCGATCGCTTATCCTTTTTAAGACTAGAGTTGTGCGTGATCAACCATCATTGTAAAGGACACGAATTTTCTCGCAAACTTATACTATAATCAATCCAAAACTCTATATATTTTTATCTTCTTATTTCTTGGTTTGATCGCTGTTGTGCCCGGAAGCCTTGCTCTCAGAATCAGTGTTTCTGCTATTTTATCTTCATTTCACGGCTAAGTATTATATTTTTCTTTAATTATTTTATTATTTCATGATCGAATTAATTCCCTTGTCTAGAAACCACGTATAAATTCAACTGTACCATTTTACGGGTAAACAAATACTACTCCTCTACTCCCTCTGGTCCATAATAAGCGATCATTTTACCTTTGGTACGATCATTAAAATACGGACTCCTACAGAAAAAAAGATGTATTCACTAAATTAACCTTAATTAATTATTTTTGTCTTCTTGAGCCAATGGTCTATCTGGAACAGCTCCAGACCTCACTAGTGAGATTTCACTGGGTTGTTGTTGTTGTTGTCGTTGTAATTGTTATCTTGACTGTACTACCCTATATATTAATAAGGGCATATAAGTCTTTAACTAAAGTTTTAAAAAAAATCAAGAATATTTTGAGATATTAAGCGATCCTTTTCAGGTTGCCACATCCGTGAAAAAAAATAATTACCATAAGAAAGGAACCCAGATGAGAAATTCGAGTATTACCTGTAAGAACCAACGGCGGGTTCGTTAAACCTGGTGCACCTTGTATTTACCGATTACAGAGTACAGTTATAGCCCTCGCTAGTGGGAAGGTAGAACTAGCATACCGTTACCGATTTCCCTCGAGTAGGGACTACCGTTATATTTGACTTCTTGCGAAGAAGTCCACAGTTATACCGATTACATGATCCGTTCATTGAAACCTCCCAAAATATGAATATTGATATTATACAGTGGTTACCGAGCTTATTACTGAATTGTATTTATATTCTACTACAAGAGAAGTATGATGAGACTGAAAATTATTTATTGTTTCTGAAAGGGCATTTTTATGTTGTTTTTTGTTTGATATACTAGCATCTTTTATGACTTGTCCCCAAATTAAAAACGGTTGTGGTTAAGTGTTATTACTCACTGAGCTAGCGACTCATTCCCCGCTAATTTTTTTACAGAGACAACAGTTGACGCAGGCGAGGATTTCGTTAAATAGAGCGCACAGGTTGAGAATTCTTGGTGAGCCTCGCACTTGTTCGCGTGGGCGGAGATTTTTATCAATTGTTATGGTCTTTTCTTTGAATTCTTAGAGTCGCTCCATAGTCATTCTTTTAGTGTCATGAGTATTATTTTGCTATTAGTCTTATGCCGTGTATCGTTCTTTATTATCAAAGTCGGAGATAAATTAGTATTCCTGGTTGTTAGTGGGTTGATTAGTAATGGTGAAGACTATTTTGGTTAATTTATAAGTGGTCGATTGTTTGAATTGCTATTAGGATGTTGGGTTGCTGATTTGAGACGGGGAAAATTTTTGGGATAGTCCAAAAACAGGGGAAACTCTGTCCAATTTTCTGTAAAATACCGATGAGGCTTACTTGGGGGCACTTGCTCCTAGGTGCCGGTCACGATCCTAAATTGGGTCGTGACAGAGTTGGTATCAGAGCCCTGGGTTATTCTTGTGACTAATGGAGCACACGTCGGTAGTAGAATCTCAATTATGGTTATGTAGCCGGCCATTCCCATAATCGTGATTCTGCGAGAGCGTGATAGGATGTGTCTTGTCTTTCTTTCTTATTCCTCCGTACGTGTGTGGTGATTAGGGTCAAATGACTGAATCTATAATTACTTATCCTATTAGTGTATGGCTCGGACCAATTACCTTATAATAGAATTTGCCTAGAGGTTCAAACTTCAAAGACGTCAAATTTCGGCAATGGACATGCAACCATCTCCAAGCAAAGAAATGCTACATATGTAGTATACAAGACCAGTGAAAGGTTCATTGTGCCATATGAGGTGCTTTCCGATAAGATGCGTAATAGAGTCTATTTCGGAAATTTATACTAGTCCACCACTACATCAATAGAGGAGTGCTATAACAAAAAGGTACTTACCTCCAAAAGAAAAAAAAGAAAAAAAAATTGAGATCTTTATAGAGGTGATACATAAACATGAGAAGAATGAGCAACAAAATAGGGGCTCTAAAGTCCTCATGCACCTAGAAGATTATGGGGACCAACAAAATATTCTTAATAAAGTTCCTAAAGTTGGAACTACTAAGTTTACTATTTCTGATATTTCAAAGGATCCTTAAAGGCTTTAGTAAAATACTTACCACGTTATGAGCCATAGGATATTTCATGAAGAGGTCTATGGAACAAGCAACCTTTAGACTAGAGAACATGACGATACATGAAATGTTACTGTACTCTTAGAGATGCCAACAAGAGCAACACGACTAATTTGGAAATAAATTTCACTAAAGTGTTTATGAATCACCTCCTTCTTGATAGTTTGTAACGTGAACTTGCCTGCTAGATCATTTAAGAAATTAATTTAGACGTTGGGTATATTTATATATAACACCAAACTTTCTCAGCTGGATACACAAGCAACATCATAAGTTTATAGGCTTGTTGAAAGGTTGGTTAATTGTTTAAATAAGATAGTAAATGCATATATGAAGACTTAAACTTATTCTGTAGCAGTTGCACTTACTAGAAAGATTGAAAATATGGACATGATAGGCGGGCAAAAACTCACATAAGAAGATCAGATTAGAATATCTTTTAGTATGGATTTTAATATGAGTCGAAGATTTTTAAAAAAAAAAATCGCTAAAGTTCAGTGGATGGAGAAATGTACAACGAGAAAGCATGTTTGACAACCACACTAATATTAGCCTTATTCCAATAGGCTCTAGAGGATTCACGATGTTATATGATACTTCGATGGTAGGATTAGGATATTTTCTCATGCAAAATAGTCGCGTGATAGCCTATGCTCTAAGGAAATTGAAGAAGCTCAAGTCGTATTATGCCATTCATGATTTGGAGATGGTCATATTGGTATTTCCTTTTAAGATTTAAAGACACTATTTATATGAAGAAACCTATGAGATTTATACCTAGCACAAGAGCCTGAAGTACATTTAAAACCAACAGAGATAAAATATTTAGCAATGTTGATGGAGGGAACTACTGAAAATATAATTGTACTGTTCGGGAAAGATAAGTATTATAACTTATGCAAAAAAGAAAAATTAAAAAAAATTCGTTAACTTTATTTCTCACTATTTGACATGTCAGTATGTTAAGGCAAGCACTTGCGACTCACAGGCCCACTAAAACAACTCAAGATTCTGAAGTGAAAATACAATAGAACAATACATATATGACTAAATTACTCAAACCATTAGAGGTATGATTATATGTGGGAAAGTTGTAAATTGATTTACCAAGTAGGCATGTTTAGTCAAAACATCTTATAGTGAGGTAAAATATGCATAGATATACATGAACAGAAAATTATCTGACTCAATAGAGCTTTATTGTCCATCAGCTCTAATAAAGTATCGCATTCACTTCACGATTTGAAAACCTTTTCAAGAAAGGTTAGGTACACGAGTAGATCTTAGTACTAGTTTTATCGCACGCAAACACAAAGTCTAAAGGTGCTATACAGATCTTAGAGGATATGTTGAGAGATTGTATTCTTGAGTTTGGAGGTAGTTGGGACGCTTATCTACCTTTAGCTGAATTTTCTTACAACAACAGCTTCCAGTCCAGTATTCAAATGGCACCGTATGAAGCATTTTATGGTAGAAGATGTCGGTCTCCTATAGGATGGTTTGAAGCTGGTGAGACTAACTTATGGGGACCCGACTTAGTACAAGAAGCTATGGACAAAGTCCAGTTGATCCGACAGAGATTGCTTACAGCTCAAAGTAGACAAAAATCTTATGCGGATAAGAGAAGAAAAGGTTTAGTGTTTATAATTGGGGAGAAAGTGTTCCTACGAGTCTCTCCTATGAAAGGTGTGGTGCGGTTTGAGAAAAGAGGCAAGCTAATCCCCAGGATTTTAGGACCGTATAAGATACTAGACCGAGTGGGAGCGGTGGCTTATCGTTTGGCACTTCCTCTTGAGTTGTCATTTATTCATCCAGTTTTTCATGTCTCAATGCTAAGGAAATATATATATCAGACTCATCTCAGGTGCTTGGAGCACCTGTTACATCGCTTGATGAGAAGTTATATTATGAGGAGGAGGCAATGGCTATTGTTGATAGGCAAGTAAGGAAACTACGGTCAAAAGAAATTGTATTTGTTAAAGTGTTATGGAGAAATAATACAGTTAAAGAATCTACGTGGGAAGTAGAAAAAGATATACAAGCGAAGTATCCCCATTTATTTCAGTCCATAGGTACGTACTTAAATTAAATTCGGGGACCGAATTTCATAAGGTGGGGAGAATGTAATACCCTATATATTAATAAGGGCATATAAGTCCTTAACTAAAGTTTAAAAAAAAAAATAGGACAATGGGCTAAAGCCCATAAGAATGAGAAACGGGAAAACAAAAGGGAAAAAGGGGAAAAGTTGCTGCTAAGCAACAGAAGCTAAAAGCAAAGAAAGAAAGAAAAAAAACGATGGAGGAGGAAACAAAGGAGAAGAAGAAGAAGAAAGAGGCTAGAGCCAAACCTTGAGAAATTTTAAAAAACGCATTGGTTCTTACAGGTAATACTCGAATTTCTCATCTGGGTTCCTTTCTTATGGTAGTTATTTTTTTATCTCAGTTCATATATTTGAAGGGTTTCACAAGGTATAAGAAATTAAATACCAATAAGAGTTATTCTGGGCAAGTTATGCAATTGGAAATTGGTCAATGTAACTGTAGGATAAATTCACTTGGAAAAAGAAGGGTATTGATGTATTTGTACTTACACTAGTATCATTATATATGATCATTGTTAGGTGTAAATCAAGTTAGGGTGCAAGGATTGAGTTTTGGTGTAACTGTATTGCAATGACAATATCGGATTTGGGTTTGAATATTGTAAGTCTAGTATTGAGTACAAAAGATAAGTACCAATTAAGAAGGAAAATTATGGACAATAAGGTTATTTCAGTTTCAATTTATGCACACGATTAAGGAAATTGAATAGTACAGGGAATAAACTATATAAATACCTTTTTATTACAAGATTTTGGACTAATTTAAATTACTCATAGTATGGTAAATATAATTCGGCGAATTGATGATAAAATATAAAATTCGGAGGATTGGGTATTCTAAATTAGTGGTGGATTTAGCCTAAATGAGGCAATTAACACAAGATCGATATTGATGTGATTATAGATTGATTGAAGAAAGTCGTACAGATCGCTCGAGGCGACGAGTTTGGTACTTCGACACGAGTACTGTGAGTAGTAATCTTACCACAATTTGTATTTTCATAACCTGCATGGTTTATATATGATTTTGAAAATAAATATATTACCGATGCTTTGAAATTTGCATGTGGGACAAGTCCTTTACTTGATATGATACCGAACAGTTTACTTGAGATGTTTACCGATTAATCAAAATATTTTCACCGTTACTAGATATGTTTTACTGTTACTTGAGATGATACAGTTATTTGAAGTATTCTCATTGTTACTAGACATGTTTTACTGTTACTTGAGACATGATTACTGTTACCGAAATAAAATTACAAGATTTGATAAGGAATGATATGCCCTTTATTATTTTGAAAATGCTTTTGTACGAGTATTTACTATTTACAAGAAAGAGTATAAATGGGAGGAGACTTTGAAGGATCCCGTAGCTAACGGCGGGTTCGTTAAACCTGGTGCACCTTGTATTTACCGATTACAGAGTACAGTTATAGCCCTCGCTAGTGGGAAGGTAGAACTAGCATGCCGTTACCGATTTTCCTCGAGTAGGGATTACCGTAATATTTGACTTCTTGCGAAGAAGTCCACAGTTATACCGATTACATGATCCGTTCATTGAAACCTCCCAAAATATGAATATTGATATTATACAGTGGTTACCGAGCTTATTACTGAATTGTATTTGTATTCTACTACAAGAAAAGTATGATGAGACTGAAAATTATTTATTGTTTCTGAAAGGGTATTTTTATGTTGTTTTCTGTTTGATATACTAGCATGTTTTATGACTTGTCTCCAAATTAAAAACGGTTGTGGTTAAGTGTTATTACTCACTGAGCTAGCGACTCATTCCTCGCTAATTTTTTTACAGAGACAACAGTTGACGCAGGCGAGGATTTCGTTAAATAGAGCGCACAGGTTGAGAATTCTTGGTGAGCCTCGCACTTGTTCGCGTGGGCGGAGATTTTTATCAATTGTTATGGTCTTTTCTTTGAATTCTTAGAGTCGCTCCATAGTCATTCTGTTAGTGTCATGAGTATTATTTTGCTATTACTCTTATGTCGTGTATCGTTCTTTATTATCAAAGTTGGAGATAAATTAGTATTCCTGGTTGTTAGTGGGTTGATTAGTAATGGTGAAGACGATTTTGGTTAATTGATAAGTGGTCGATTGTTTGAATTGCTATTAGGATGTTGGGTTGCTGATTTAAGACAGGGAAAATTTTTGGGATAGTCCAAAAACAGGGAAAACTCTGTCCAATTTTCTGTAAAATACCGATGAGGCTTAGTTGGGGGCACTTGCTCCTAGGTGCCGGTCACGATCCTAAATTGGGTCGTGACATTGACACATTGGAGTATGTAAATAAGGGCAAATTTTGGAAAAATAAACAAGTAAAATGGTCACTTATTGTGGGTCGGAGGAAGTATAATAATGAGTGCAAATTTTAATATAACGTGTGTTAAGTATGGAAGGGAACATCGCTTAGAAAAGGAATTATGTCTCACTATTCATCATTTTTTGCAATTTAGAAATTATTATAAATGGAGCAAAAAAAGTTATTTTTCTTCTTTTAATGAAAAACATCATTCAAGAAAATATTTTTTGATGTTTAAATATAGAAATAATTGTATGCGGCCGGATCTGCTGTCAACATCCATCATTCCCCATATATTGACGTTCATGTAGCAAATTTTGATGGTATTTTTCAAATTTCATGAGCTTAATTGTAGAAAATTTGTGGACTTATTCCCTAAGTGTTACTCTCTCTACCTCAATTTAAACTTCTCATTTTACATTTAATAAAATAATTTATAATAATATAAATATTTATGATTTATTTTAAACTTTAATTTTTATATTTTTTTTTATTTTATAAATTTATGCCTGTCAAAATGCATCATATAAAATAAGACGGATAAAGTGATTTACAATTATATCTTGAAATGGGTGGACTCCATTTAGTATTCTCTTTCAATAATAAAGCCAAAGAAAATCTAAGCACATTCAGCTTATGCTTGTCGACATGGAAAAAGAACAAAAAAATATCTGAGACAGAGAATGGTATCAAAATTAAAACTCAGTGTACCAAATTTCAAAAAATATTCAGTGAATAATAAAATTGAGCTGCTACTAATTAAGATTGGCCTTAAACTAAAGGGTATCCTAAGTTCAATGTGTCCTTCTAAATTATAAATCCAAAAAATTAAAATAATTATATAATGGCTGACTAAGTGAGTTTTAGTTAATTTACTACTAGTAGTAATTTATTAAATATGTTCTTCCAAATTGACCGACAAAAACAGTTACTGTTCCTTTTACAATTTCAGTGCCCCTTTTATTTATTGGTTTAATATTTGATCCTTTTTAAATTTTTCTTTCTGCATTTTAAATATGAAATTTCCCCGACATGGCACCAGGAAAAATATTGGACATACTAGGCCGGGGTGGAACCTAAATAGCATACTGTTTACTATATGTTCTTACAATTTCTATTTTTTTTATAAAAAAAACTAAAACTAGTTTACAAAATTACTACTCCATCCGGTCTATAATAAGTGACTTTTTTTGTCTTTTTCTTTTGGTCCAAAATTAGAATCCTTTTACATAATCAAGAAAGAATTAATTTTAATTTTTTCAAAATTTATCCTTATTTATATATCTCAATGTGTCAAGGTAACAATATGCAAATTTTAAATAAGGGTAATTTAGTAAATACATATTTTTTTCTCTAGGAGTTCGTATTTTTTTAAGGGGCGTGTCGTAGGAAAAGTCACTTATTATGGACCGGAGGAAGTAATGTTATTTTTTTAAAATAAATAAACTCCAACTTAAGGACTTTAGCTTTTATACACTAATAATAAAAAATAACTATGCAATTAAATTACTTATAATTATAATTATAAGTAAATCCTTTAATAATTACTAATTGATAGTAATTAACTTGGTAAAAATATAATATTTTTAATCTTAAATAAGATAAATATGACTCGATGACATAGAATTTTTTTACATTAACAATGTGTTTATAACGTAAATTCGAAAAGGAAAATGTAACGAAGAGTTCAGTTTCTTTTCTTAATTATTTTTCTTTTTCCGATGCGTCTCCAGTTTGAACTTAGCTCAATTTAAGGTTTTCAACTGTCAAACACTTCTCGGGCAGCGGGCAAGCTGCCCCAATATTTCCTCATCAACCAATATAATACCCTAGTTGAATTCACTTATAAATGAACTATACCTATTATTCCAATCATCAAGTTTCTTTTTGTTCCTACAACACATCTCTATAGCATTCTACTTTCAACTAGCTTTTACCTCATTTTCCTTTTTTTTTTTCTTCTTCTTTTTCATATCCCTTTTTTTCCTTAATTTGAATTCGCATCGAAAAATCTCGCTTTGCTACTCTTGCTACTTTCTTTCTACTAGTTGAAGCCGAGAGTCCGTTTAATTTAAATTTGTGCCGAAAAATTTCATGTTGGTACTCTAGGTACTGTCTTCTACTAATTAAAGTCTACTCTTTGTATTGAGAGTTCTAAATAATTTTTAATATATCCAAATTTAGCAATTACTTTACTTCACGCTATAATGGGTCCTTCTAGCTATAGAAGAAGTACACGAAGATCAACAACAAGCTCACAAAAGCAACAACCATTGAAGAAAAATGAAGAGATATCAACTATTTCTCCATGTAAAACTTCATTGAAGAATAATAGTACTATGATTGATGGATCAAATAGTAGTAATGAATATTGTTGTTCAACTCCAAAAGCTAAGAGATATCAAATTCAAGAAATCAAGACTTGTCCTCCAGCACCAAAGAAGAAGAGAAGAATAGTTTCATCAAAATCATGTAATACTAGTAGTTCATTGAAAAGAACTCCCATTTCTTTGTTCACTCCACCAGATTCTGAGCTCTTTTTACTCTTTGCATTTAGGGATATTCCAGTTTGAGACATTTTTAATGTACTTGAAAAAGTTCTACTTGTTTATTTCTATGGTACTCAACTTTTTGGATTTTCTTTTTCGGATTTTGAGAAATTTTGGAGGCTTGAAACACAGTGAATAATACACCAGGCTCTCTACTTCGAACCGGTGATGTACACGTAACTACACAACATACGCTTTTACCATTGCACCAAAGGCTTGATAGTTTATGATCCTAGTACTAGTATAAGTTATTCTGTTTGCTTTTTAAGGACTCGTTTGGTACGAGGATAAAAGATAATTAATTTCAAAATTAAATTTGAGATGAGTTTATCCCATATTTGGTTGGGATAAAATCGTGGTATAACTAATTCCAGAATTAGTTATCTCGGAATTGTAGTGTTTTTTTTATCTTCATGGAAGAGTAAAATAACTAATCTCGGGATAATTAATTATGAGATAACTCATTTCCCAACCAAACGACCCCTAAGGATATTAAAATTTTGCCGCTTCGATTAAAAAATTTGTTAAAAATATATACATATAATATGTCAAAAACAAATTATATATTTATAAAAAATGGACGTAGGTTAACAGAAATGTGTTCATTAGTACAGCGGTCAATATTTTTTTTTTTTTAAATGGAGGTTACGGGATCGAACCTGGTCGTCTGGTTTACCCTTTTGCAAATCTTTAGCTTGGTTTGTTTTAATTTAATTAGAGATCATAAAGAGTTGATTCCTTCACCACACCCGTGAATAAAATGATTGAACCAACAGGCCAAGGCTATTTTCACCATTTATTTGCAGCAAATTATCAAATTCGGAATTATAATTTTGTAAAGGTTTCTTTTATGCGATTCCTAAATTTAGGACGTGTTAGTTTTCTATTGTTGTTTTTCCTAACTTCTCATCTTTCTCGTCATTTTTTCCCGTTTATGCATTTATGTTCACTTCTTTAAATATTAATACCGCTTGCTAAATTTTTTGCCTACTTAAAATATTTGTAAGAGGGAAAGTATTCCTTTATTTGCATTAATGAAATTCAAGTTATGATCAACCTTATATATATATATATATATATATATATATATATATATATATATATATGTTTCTTTAACATAGATTACAAAACACCTTTTGGAGTCGAAACAATAAAAAGAGAATTACTATTTACTATGAAGAAATTGCTCAAAATAATTGAAGCTTGAATGAATGAATCACCTCTTAATTTCTTCCAATTTTGTTGAATGGGGAGAAACCATTGTGATGACCCGATAGGTCATCTTATGAATTAAAATCAAATTCTGTGTTCCGAGGCCTTAAAAACCTCATTTTATTCCTTTTCGATTTGCGTGCGCAGTTCGGACGTGTTTCCGAAAAGCTTTTATGTTGAAAGTTGATAAAAATAAGGAATTTTATTTTAAAACCTCATTTGAGTTGACTTCGGTCAATATTTTTGGTAAACGGACCCGGACTCGTATTTTGACAGTCCCGGTGGGCCGTATCAAAATATGGGACCTGGTCGTATGCCTGAAATCGGATTCGGAGGTCCCTAACCCGAGTTATGAATTTTTGTTGAAAATTGAAAGTCTGAAAATTTATTTCTTTTTAAGAAATTATTGATGTTTGATCTCGTTGGTATCGAGTTCGTATTTTGGTTCCGGAGCCCGGTACAGGTTCAATTTAATATTTAAGAATTGTCTGTGAAATTTGGTGAGAAACGGAGTTGGTTTGACGTGATTCGGACGTCCGGTTGTGAAATAAAAATTTTAAAGCTTTCTTGAAAATCTTATTTGATTTGGTGTTAAATTCGTAGTTCTAGGTGTTATTTTGGCGATTTGAGTGCACAAGCAGGTCCGTAGCATATTTTATGATTGAAATTCATATATGATTTGTGTCCGGGAGGTTCCGGATGAGTTTTAGAGTGGTTTCAAATCATTTCGGAGACGTTAGGGTTTTGCTGGTTTCTGGTGCAACAATGTTCATTCGCAATTGCGAACCTTTTATGGCAATTGCAAAAATACTGTTCATTCGCAATTGCGAACCATTTATGGTAATTGTGAAAATATTGTTCATTCGCAAATTCGAAGTTTTGTTCGCAAATGCGATACCTGCAGCTGAACAAAAGATGACTTAAGCGAGATTTTTTTATTTATTTCCCAAATTTTCAAAATCTAAACCACAAGAGGCGATTTTCCAAAGACTTTTTCTTCCCCAAATCAATTGTAAGTGATTCCAAACTAGTTTCTTTCAATCTTCTACTACTTTTTCTTAAGATTCAACCTAAAATCTAAGGTTTTCATGGTGGAATTGGGGATTTTTGGTTAGAAACTAAGGATTTTGAAATTTGGGGATTTAGACCTCAAATTGAGGTCGGATTCCAAAATCAATTATATAACCGGTCTCCGGGGTGAATGGGTAATCGGGTTTTGGTCCGAATTTTGGGTTTCGACCAAGCGTGCCCGGGTGTTGACTTTTGTCGACTTTTTCAATAGTGCCCTACATTGAATTCTTTATGATCGTGGGTGATTCCTAAGGCTTATTTTGAATCGTTTGGTTGGTAATTTGCTAGATATTGTTGGTTCGGAGGCTAGTTTGAAAGGAAAAGCCGTGGTTGAGCTATGGGTGGTCTTTGGAGCGAGTTAAATGTTGTATCTAACCTTGACTTGAGGGAATTAGGAACCCTCAGACTATTTGCTATGTGATTCTCATGTGAGTGGCGTATATGCGAGGTGGCGAGTGCTTATACGCCGCCAAATTATCTGTTTTCCCTAATTTACCGTTTTTCTTAATTGTTCCCCTTCATGTCTTAATTGTTAAATGCTCTACATGCTTTCCTTGCTTAACTGCTACCTGTTAATCAATGTCTTCTCCTGTAATTGATGTTAGCCTTTTCATAATTTCACAAATCCTTGCTATTTGCTTAACTTGACTTGTTTTTACCTTATAACTGTAAATTGCTGGATTGGTCTCGTTGTGCAGTACTATTGTGTAGATTCGATATTGAACAAGGTTTCCCTTTTGGTTCAGTTTGGTATTTATTGATCGTAAAGGCTTTGTAGTCTCCACTGTTAAATTGACTGTGTACATTGAGTGTTGATACCGATATGGTGGGATCGGGTGACATGCCGCAACAGGTGTAATAAGGTGGATTGATATGGTGGAATAATCATGAATATGTTTATACGGTGGGATCGGGTTGCGCGCCGCAACAAGTGAAATAAGGGTGGATTGATATGGTGAAATAAGGGTGAATTATGATATTGATACTAATATATGGTGTGATCGGGTTCCGCGCCATAACAAATCTATATTATTTACTGTTATTTATATTGCTACGATGGATTAAGGGAGGATTATGTATTGTCTAGTGGGATCGGGTTGCGCACTGCAACAACCTATATGTTTTCATTTTCTGAGCTGCGTTGTTTCCCGGTATTAGTATTTGAACTGGTAAATGTTGGTAAATTCTGGACGACACTGGTTTACTTCGAGGCTGTAGTTATCATTTTTGGTTGCTTGTTTAAATTCTGTTCAGTATTTCCATTACTTTGTCATTATTATATACTGCATACAGGTTATAGTGTATGTGATCCGCTTTCTCGTTACTACTTCGTCGAGGTTAGGCTCAGCAATTACCAGTACATGGGGTCGGTTGTACTGGTACTACACTCTGCACACCGTGCGGATTTTGGAGACGGTCCCCTTCTTGTTCTTATTTAGCTGTGTATCTTCTTTCGAACAACTTTATGTTATTTCAAACCTTTATATATAGTATTCTAGCAGCTCGTGCACTTGTGACACCAAGTTCAGGAATTTGTAATAGATGTTTGGCAGTTTTACCTTCCGCATTGATATTTCAGTTATTCCAGTTATCTTTCGTTATTTAATTCAATTGTTAAAAATGGATAAATTGTTCTAACGTTGGCTTGCCTAGCAAGTGAAATGTTAGGCGCCATCACGGTCCCGACAGTGGGAATTCCGGATCGTGACAACCAGAGTGTATTATTTTGGATAGCTCATTAATATTTTCTGGATTTTGACTGACTCGAAAAAGGAACTTATTTGAAAACGGAAGAAGGCTCAAATACTCCTTTACTATGAGAAAAGGTTTAAATCTACCTTTCATTATACTTTGGGTTCCAAATATACCCCTGTCGTAATACTATTGATTCAAATATACCCCTTTTCTGTTAAGTTTGTCCCAAATGGACATCCAATCCTACATGACACTGATATTTGATGAGGTGGATGCCACAGGCATGCCACCTCAGCTCCCAAAGCATAACGAGAGGTATATTTAAATATTTTCTCATGGTAATGGGTATATTTGGTCCTTTGTCGTTTTGAAAATTGATTAAAAAAAATTAAAGGACAACTAAACTCACTTTCTTTTATCTTGTTCTCGTTATTGCTAGTTACTACTGCTCTATTTTTATTTTTCCTTGTGTCGAAGATCTAGTAGAAACAATCTCTCTACATTCATGGTAATAGTAAGGTCTGTATACTTCCCAAACACTACTTATGAAATTATACTGTTTTTATTATTGTTATTGTTATGATTAGAAATACAAGATAGCAACCATATGATACCTGAAGTCCATTGGCTTGGCTAACTCGGATTCGTATTGGGTAGGCCGATTAAAGAGGAGAAAGAATCCTAGCTATCTGATTAAAGGTTCTTTTTCCGATTTAGCTATTTAGTAGTCAAAGTTCAATAACTCCACTAATTTAGATTCGTGTTGAGTAGGCCCATGGGCATATCTATGTATTAGAACATGGGGCAGGTCAACCAATGCTCATCTCTTGATACCATGTTTAATAATATTATATTTTTTTGAAATTTCTTAAATATACATGTGTGCACCCAAGCTCAAAGAATCATATGGTGCAATGATTATTGGGTGCACCTTTACAAGTGAAGTTAGAGGTTTAAATCTCAGTTTGTTGACATGTCTTGTATCCTCTTGTATTTTAATTAAGTATTTTTTTTCTTTATTTTTTTTGTTTGATTTATTTATTCAAAATCTCCAAATCTAATACATTGAAATCCTTGATCTCTTTTTGTCATAGCAAAATTTTATATAATTAAACCTAATAGCAGTGATTATGTAGTATGGTTCAATAATTCCAACGTTTTTGATATGAAGTATAGGTATATATGTTAAAAATCACTAAAACTACAAGATAGTAATTTTTAATTTTAACCTATAATTTCTATATGATAATAGTTTCAACCATTGAATGCAATGCTAACACTCAAAAAGATTGTCGGGTCATTCTCCCCCAGTTAAATACACCTTTGTCCTCGCACGTGCCAAGAGTCGTACCAAAGTCATCAAATCACTATAAAAACTCACCATACATATACCCATGGGAGATCCCACGTCACTTCAATCCATATGAGCCCTTCAACACAACCTAACTGAAGATTCTTTCTTCAACCTTAGTCCATAAACTTTAGAATCCAATCTCCAATATCCAAAATTTCTTATAAGACCTTTTCCCCAAATCCATACACTACATAAATTTAAACAAACAACATCAAGTCATTATCATATTCCAAGATATAATTTCTCTATCAAATATAAATTCTAGATTCACCTCTTTGTAATAATGCACCCATAAAATCCCAAATCCATCTATGAGTAGGCCTACTATAAGGTGAAGCGCTTCATGTAAAAATAGCACAGGCTAGCCAGTTTTCTGACTGGTCATTCAAAATAGCCAGCGTTTGCAAAGTCATTGAAAAATAACCACTATTTTGCTGCAACACGAAAATTTCCAGCTTAATATACTGGAGATCGGTGCACATGTATATGAACTTCCAGCATATTATGCCGGAACTCCAACACACAGAAAGTTCCAGTATATTATGCTGGACCGGTATCTTATACTGGAGTATTTTTCCGAATTTTGAACAGTGTTTTCGTTCAGATTTATCTTTACATGAAAAACGGCTGAATTTCGATTACTTTTGAAACTGTGGCTATTTTTGAATGACCACTTGTAAATCTGACTATTTTTAAATTTCTCCCGCGGTTCATAGCTAGTGAAAGATTCTCCATTTCAAAATGTTAGAATTCGAGAACTCTAATTAAAAGTGAAGAAACCCAAACATTCATAATGAGCAAAATTCCGACCAATTCAACACATCCTTGATGGTGGAGAGAGTTGATTTTGAATGTCTCACCAATAAGATCAGTAGTAGATATTTTAGGTTTTGTTGTCTTAAATATCGAAAGATCAGGTGTGTCTCTAAGAGAATTTTTCAAAGAAGTTATTCAATTCTTAATTACCTCAATTTATATTACATTCCTTTTCTTAAAGAAAGTTATAGAAGCTTAAAATCTGGTATAAATTATCATGGCAGAAGTTGTTGGAAGAGATATAATTTACTTGTAATTTAAATCATTTTTCTAGTTTAATTAATGGTAGAACATAAAGTCGTTGATTTGGGCCTTCTTTTAGGAATAAAAACAAGGGGTTTTGACATAGTTACCCACAAAAACAAAACTATTTACCCTTGTCTACCCATTTGTTTTTCTACCCATAAACTAATTACATTTCCTACCTATAGTAGTTTTTGTGGGGAATTTTTTCTTTATTCTCCAATTCTTTTTTATTTCTATGCTTCTTTTCTTTTTTTTTCTTTTCTCCTTTTCTTTTTCTCGTTTTCTTCTTCTTCTTTTTTTTCCTTTTCTAATTTCATTTAACTTTTTTTTATATATTCTTTTTCTCTTCATAATCTAATTTTATTTACTGTTTTCACTATTTTTTATTTTTTTATATTATTACTAAAGAAAATCAAATTGTGTACCAAGTAAATGTAGCTAATACAACCAAAAAATATTAACTAACATGTGATACCAATATAGTATATAGCTATACCAACAGGGTATACAATTGTACGCAAAGAGTTAAAAAAAATTTAATTCAATTATTAAATTGAAATAATATCACTTGTCAATAAAAATTTTAAAAAATTCTCAAAGGATCTAATTGTAAGAGTATACCCTTACATTATATAGCATAATATAATATTTATTTATTTTTTTGCATTTTCGATTTGCCCCTGACGCTGGGTAAAATCTTAAAGCAAATTAAAAGGGAAAAGGCAAGTGAATTTACGAGTAATAAGTATATTATTATTGAATATTGTATACTATTACAACATACTGTTATAGTATATTGCATATTGTTACAGTATATTATAACAAATATATTGTATACTATAATAGTATACTATTGCAGTATAACTATATAATCCTACAGTATATTGTATACTGTAGCGGTATACTGTTAAGTAACTGTGTTCTTCTTCGATTATTACAATATATCATTGCAGTATATTGTAAAGTATAATAGTATACTGTTGCAGTATAGCTATATACTCCTACAGCATATTGTATATCGTAGCAGTATACTATTGGGTAGTTGTGTTCTTTTTCGATTTTCGGCTGAAAATTTCGATCTCAATCACCTTAAATCAGCTCCAAATACTATCAAATTTCAGTATGACCAGAAGGTATTAGTGCGGCTTATCGATTATGATAAATAAAAATGGTTTGACTTGGATTATCGGTCTAGTGCGGTTTATCGATTTTCTTTGTATACCCCTACTTTGAAGAGTGAGAGTTGAATGAGAAAAGATAGAGACTTGTTTAACTCGAAAACTGCCTCTACGTGACTAGAGTGGTAAGTAAGAGTTCACGTCAAATGAACTCAATGAGAATAAGAAAAAAAATATAATAATAATATTATTTAAAGACTTGTTTAACTCGAAAATTGCCTCTACGTGACTAGAGTGGTAACTTAGAGTTCACGTCAAATGAACTCAATGAGAATAAGAAAAAAATATAATATTAATATTATTTAAAGACATGTTTAACTCGAAAATTGCCTCTACGTGACTAGAGCGGTAAGTTAGAGTTCACGTCAAATGAACTCAATGAGAATAAGAAAAAAAATAATATTAATATTATATAATATAATATAAGAAGAAATAAAATACTACCAGTTGGGCAAGGTGACACAGCCACATTTGTCCTGGAGAAGCTAAAGGAAGCGGGAGTTAGTTTCTCATCTGAAATTAGCAGGTAAATAATTTGGGGGATATGGGTAGGAGTGATAAATAGTTTTGGCCTAGGCATTAAAGGGTAAATAATTTGGAATTAATGGGTATAAAGTGAGATTTTCTCTAAAAACAATGCAGGTGCTTTGTATCATAATAGCAATTTTTTGGCCAAAATTTCACGGTATAGACAGTTTTCGGACTGGTCAATCAAAAATAGCCAGCGTTTACCAAGTCAATGAAAAATAGCCACCGTTTTACTGCAATAGAGACCGGTCCAGCATAATATACTGGAGTTCGGTGCACTTGTGTATGAACTCCAGCATATTATGCTGGACCGGTATACTTTGCTGGCTCCAGTATAATATACTAGAGACTGGAGCACTGGTGCTCCAAACTCCAGTATATTATACTGTACCATTATACTTGCTGGAACTCCGGTATATTATGCTGGAGTTCTAGTGTATTTATGCTGGAACTCCATCATATTATGCTGGAGTTCCAGCTTACTATCCTGGAACTCCAGTATAATATGTTGGAGTTCAAGTATACTTATGCTGGAACTCCAGCATAATATACTGGAGTATTTTCCGGGTTTTGAACAGTGTTTTCGCTCAGATTTATCTTTACATAAAAAGTGGCTAAATTTCGATTACTTTTGAAATTGGGCTATTTTTGAACGACCAATTGTAAATCTGGCTATTTTTAAAAATCACCCAATTTTTTGTGGTAGGAGACATTTCATCGACTAACATAAATATTTCTAATATTAACTATAGTATAAACTATAAAGAAATTTCTGAAAGTTTATTAGATATTCCGTTAGCATTATATGTTTATCTGACCTTAAATATTTGATTTAGTTAATATCATCAAGAAAATATAAAGGAAATTTAACATAATATATAACTAATTACAATTTAAATGAAAAAAATAATATTTATTTAATTTTTTTATTTCTAGATATTCATAAATAAATACTTCTTCTCTATTTATAATTACATTTATATAGCCCATTCACAGAAGATCTTTATGCTGAGACATATGAGATTTTTACAGTGTCATTTTATTTATTCCAATTGTAATTGGTTATTTTGTATCATTTTTCCATATTAATAGTATGAAATGATCTCTGATGACCAGCTGCAATTCAAAATGAAGAAAACAACTCTAATAAATCTCCTATGTTTTGTTTATCGATCTCATTATTATTATTATTATTATTATTTTATAATGAGTCATAAAATTAAATATCCAAAGATAAAGGGAAGGTAACATCTATTGTAGCCTTTACCTAACCATATATCCGATTCTTTTAACTTATTTAATGCAAAATTTTGATGTAATTTACACTATTTGTGCAACTTTCCAAAACATTAATGATATAGGATAAACTCAGAATGAAATAATGACTTGTAACCTCTTTTATTCAAAAAAATGACTCGTGTAATAAATTGACGGAATTGGGGGTTGTTAAAAGGTTAAATGTTACATTTTAATAAGTCGATATATACATATGAAACGACAAAGGAAATGAAGGAATTTAATAATAAAGTATGAGGAATGGTTTTAAGTCATTATAGTTTGTAACGGCAAAAATAAATACTGTAGTGCGTAATGGTTGTTGCCATTACTCAATATAGTAAATTTACTTCAGTATGATGATGCAAGTCATTACACTTTGCAACGACTAAGAGTAAATCCTTTAATGACTTTTAATAAGTTGCTATTGTATGTATGATTTGGAGATTGTAACATGTTGTTTGGATTGTACGACAATATAATAAGTTTCAAACTCGATACTTCCCCTAGTACGATAGTGCGGCAAACTTTAGCGAGGATGTTACGTTTTTAAGGGTGAGTGTAACAACTCATGATTCGCTAACCGTTAAACTTGAAAGGTAGGTCGCTGTAAAACTTGATTTAAATAATTTTCACATCAAAATGGGAGGGAAAAATGTCATATAAGACGGATTCAAGAATTCAATTGTTGAGACGTTCTTGGGGTTTAAAGTCGACCTAGGAGAAAGAATCAGTTCCAAAGATTAGATCAGAGCGAATAATACTTTGAGGGGTCGTTTGGTACGCAAGATAAGGTGGGATAAAGTGTGATACTAAGTTTGTACTATGTTTGGTTGACGGTATAAATTTATTCCGAGATAAATTTATGCCGTCGACCAAACATAGTACAAACTTAGTTCCAAACTTAATTCTGATATCCACATTATCCCATCAAACTTGATATTATTTGGTGGGATAAATTAGTTTAGAGAATATAATTCTACGACTATAATCCCGAGATCATTTAGTCCACGTATCAAATGAGTGCAAAATTAGCTGCTTTAGAACATTTACGAGTAATAACTTCTCATAACTTGTTGACATGTTTAATCAATAGCTTATTCAAATCTATTATGTGACACAATACAACTATTTGTTTATGATTAAATTCTTCTATCCGCTTTTAATGTTCAACTACTAGTTGAAATGTAGTTAAAACATAACCAGTTTTTAGTTACAAAGATCTTTTTGCCCTTATTTTAATATTTTTGAAATATTTCTTTGAACTACACAATTCAAACTCCATATCATGGAACTTTGAACTAATTTTTTATTTCAAATATAAACCAATAGGGGCGTATGTACCTTGTTGCATGTGGAGTCGCGGGACACCGTTTCATCGATTTTTTTTACGAGAAATGTATATGAAAAGCAAAATTATTGAGGATAAATATAAAAAATAACACTACTACTTATAATTAATCATTATAATTATTTGTTGATTAGTCCATTTTTTCAAATTATGACACCGCTTATGAAATATCCTGCATAGACTACTGTAAACCAAGGTCATTAACTGTGCAGCTGAATTAAGTTCTATTTCAGCCATAATATAAACCCTAAAAGAACTCTTCCAAAATAACATTTTATATTACTAATATGTTAATGATCTATAGGTCCTGCAATATTCTGAATCACTAATGGTAAATAAATCGACTAAAATCTTCTCATCAATGTTTTCCCTGTTGATACAACTTTGACATCTCTTGAGGTAAGAAAATACAAAACCTAGAAAAGTGCTTCTCACCTTGTCTCGCCAAGCGAGACCATTTCAAAGGTTCGGGGCTTCTCGCCCTTTTCTCGCTTGGCGAAAACTCCAAAACTAGTAAATAAAGGGTGTTTGTGTTGTGGTTTTAAGTTTCTTGGCTTGTGTTCTAATAGTAATCACAGGAAAAAAGCGGGAAGCATGTGCCCTAGTCTTGTTTTTTGCCGAGCCCGAAACTGCGTCTCTTGCTCAAAATACTCTATTCCAGCATAGTGTGCTAAAGTTCAAATTTATAAAAGTGAAACTTCAGGTCGAACTTATACGAATGAAAATTGACTTGGAGTTGAAGAAGGAGACAATTCAAACTCTAGGAAATTTTTTCTCCTAGAGAATTGCACTTGTAAAAATCATAAAATAATACTGAAGTGTTACATGTAAAAGTTCGAAATCCAACAAAGTATATTGAAATTTTCATATTAAAAGCGATTAAATCTATATCTATCTATACTATATTAAAAGCACGAAGGCCTTTAGCAAATGTCGTTCGTCTTTTTTGTCCTCTAAAAATAGAGTTCACACTGGGCAAAACAGTCATTCTAATTAATACTCTAATATTTAGGAATCTAAAATTGATTAAAACTTTGGCTATTAAGGGTGTGTTTGGTATGGAGGAAAACATTTTCTGAAAAAAGTTTTTCAATTTTCCCATGTTTGGTTGGTTTAAATATTTTGGAAAATATTTTCTTTATGAACTCATTTTCCTCCAATTGGAGGAAAATATTTTCCTTATCAAGAGAAGGTAAAACATTTTCCAAAACTTCTTCTCAACCTTCCCTACCCTCACCAACCCACCCCACCCCCTCTCTCCAAAAAAGGTTTTTTTTTCAAATTTCAGTTTTTCTGTTACCACCCACCCTAGTACCCCTCCACCCACCCCACCCCACCCTCACCCCCCTCCCGCAAAAAAAAAACTTTATTTTTTTACCTTATTTTTTTTATTGCAATTTAAAATTCTGTTTTTTCGTTTTTCTACACCACCTACCCCACAACTTCCCCACTCCCCCCCCCGAAAAAAATATTTTTTAATATATTTTTCAGTTTTAGTTTTTTTATTTATCGGTTTAAAGGTTCAAAATTTTACAAGTTCCAAAGTTATGAGTTCGGAAGTTTATGTGTTTGGAAGTTTACGGGTTTAGAAATTATAAAGTTCACGGATTAGAAATTCCGCGGTTTCGAAAGTTTATGAAAAATATGGGTTCGGAAGGTTGTTGGTTTGAAAGTTTATGGCTTCATGTTTATTATATCTAAATTATTTTTGAATACTCTTGAGAAGTCATTTTCCTTAATTTGCGTACCAAACACCGGAAAATGAATAAGATTACTATTTGTTTTCCAAGAAAATATTTTCTTGTAAAATATTTTCCACGGAAAATATTTTCCGTTATACCAAACACACCCTAAGTCTTTCCTTATTTGAACTAAGTAAAAACTCCTAATATTTAGGAATTTAAAGTCAAGTACAATTTAACTTACATAAATATATCTCTTATTCCAATTGAATAAAATAACTATAGCCGGTCATTATAAATATATGTCTTCCATATAGAATAAATCTTAACTCAAGCAAAATAATCCCTCTCACGTAGGTTAGATATAGACATATAACTTAATTATAATTTGAGTATATTTATAAAACTTAAAACCATAAACAAAAACAAAAAAATTTAAATTATTGGAAGACAACGAGATTTGGTTTTGGAAACATAAAACTATTTTTAAAATTACTTGTTTGGTTACTTACTAACGTTTGTTGGAAAAATATTGGATGATTATGGAGAATAGAAGGTTTAGCTTGAGGCATGTCAAAGACACTGTCCTTAAGGATATTTCGCCTACATCGTAATGAATAAAATTAGGCGTATCCCCCAATATTCAACAAGCTCTTCTAGTATAAACTAGGAGCAGAAACAACAAAGATTGAATAAAAGAAAACCCAGCACAAAAGAAAAGGGTATATATAATCCAAAGATATATATATATATATATATATATATATATATATATATATATATATAATCCAAAGATTTTAACTTCAGATTGTAAGCAACGTTTTAAAAATTATTAAATGTCATTCAAAGGCTATTGAAATGGCTGTTACAAATTAAAGCCATTAAGGCTAATAAAAAGTTAGTTATAATATTATAATAATGACTATTAATCATGGATAGTAAATGATAATGAATATGTTATATTTTATTTTTGAGATATAA
>NC_031989.1:94572749-94601372 GCF_001879085.1 Nicotiana attenuata | reverse complement strand
TAACAATCCTCCACATATCTCAAAATATATCACAAATAAATAAATAGAAATTTTGCTGGGTTTTCACAAATGAGCATAATGCGTCGAATCTGGTGTCTCTTGGACTATGAACCAGACCTAGATAAAATAAGATTAAACTTACAGAACAATTGGTGAAGTTTAAAACTTCTATGAACCAAGAATTCTTTTGTAAGTTTAGTATCTTATCTATCACATTATACCTCCACACACTTTGTTGTTTATCGCGGTTTTGCGCTAATAGGCCACGCGCGCGCCTGGTTTTCATGAGTGCTCTAGAAATTTCGCCACAAATTTCATAGGAGCGGCCCCACTCCACACTCATATAGGTCCATCCATCAAGTGTATTTTGCAGCTCAATACACCACCTATAAAGGGCTATGGATTATTGGATTAAGAGTATAATAACTCAACCTCACATTCCTTGCAGTCTTGCACTATATACGCATACACCATAGGAAGAGACATAATTTAATAGTGCATGTTTGATCAGCTAATGACTTGTTATTACCCATATGAACCTACTTCATGGGATCTCCAATCACATAGGTTGGGTTACCATCATTGTTGATACATCTCAAATTGGCAAAAGTCTCAACCCCTCGATGTTTCACTTATAAGTCAAAGGATCGGCCAAATCTTCTTTTGACTGCACATAGTATGCATAAAAAATTCTCATCTCGAAGCAATTGCTTTATGACATTATATCTTAAAAAAATGTGTCTACTTTTCCCATTGAAAGATTTATTTTCATACAATGGCTATTTGTCACGATCCGGATTTCCCACCCTCGGGAGTCGTGATGGCGCCTACTAATGAGAACTAGGCAAGCCAAATTTAATTACTTTTTTCATCAATAACATAATTCCTTTTAACCATTATCGGCAATAATACAAAGCAATGAAATTAAATAATAAGCAAAAGTCTCAATATTATAGAAAATTGAATAGAATTGCGAAAAATTTCAACCAAGGCCTCTACCCAAGACCTGTGTCACAATTTCACAGACGGTCTAGAATACTACACATAAAGGTCTGAAAGAAATAAGCTCGACACTGTCTCCAGAATTACATGAAAGAAACAGGAACATAGATGAAAGGAGACGCCACGGCCTGCGAACGCCTGCAAGGCTACCTCGGGTCCCACTAGACTGAAAGCCTGCTCCCACTCTATTGCTGCTGCTGTCTGAAGCCTGGGATCTATGCAAAATAGCACAGAGTGTAGTATCAGCACAACCGACCCCATGTGCTGGTAAGTGTCTAGCCTAACCCCGGCGAAGTAGTGACGAGGCTAGGACCAGACCTCCAAATAAACCTGTGCAGATATATATACAGGTACAATGGAGACGTAGCAAGAAAATAACAATTTAAGCTGGGGAGGGGAGCATGATTCAGGGGCAACAGTTAGAAATAGAATTTCAGGAATAATAAAGCGTACATCTACAATTTAACTTCTAGCAGTAAATGAAGAGATAAGGCAACTTTCATATTCAACTCATCCTGTTGCAGGCGTGCAACCCGATCCCATTTCTCAATATCTCGTGGTAGGCGTACCACCCGCTCCCATTTCAATATCACTCGTGGTAGGCGTACCACCCGCTCCCATTTCAATAAATCAACAGTTCCTCTAAAAGGAAATTTACTCTAACAAACGCTACAATTAATACAAGTTCATAAGACAACAAGTACACAAAATTTATGATTTACTAAGGAAAACAAATAATGACAAATAGCAATTAATTATGGATTATAAGGGGGCAATTAGGCAATTTAGTAATTTATATGTTGAATGTCACGTAGCAATTAGGTCACATAATCATGTAGCAATTAAGGCATAAATTCAAGACATAACGTTGCGCAAGGACACCTTGGTTCAATAATAACAAGTAACACGATAAAGGGAAATGTCAACGTAAAGAATCACAAAAATAATGGAATAAGACAAGTAATGCACTTGAACTGATAGCAACAAGAAAATCAATAAATAGAAGTAAAGGACAACATAACTCAATTATCAGCAAAGAAATCAGGAAAATCAAAGACAAATGCACGACATCACCCTTCGTGCTTTTACTCTCATCCTGACCAAGCAATCAGAATAACAAAATGTGCACGGCATCACCCTTCGTGCTTTTACTCTCTTTCCTCACATATAATCAATAGAATTGGCACGGAATGGTACATCGAGCGGCACGACATCACCCTTCGTGCTTTACACTCTTTCCTCACAATAGCGAACAATGCACAACATCAGCCTTCGTGCTTTACATTCTTTCCTCACAATAAACAAATAATGCACGGCATCACCCTTCGTGCTTTACACTTTTTCCTCACAATAAACAAACATTGCACGGCATCACCCTTCGTGCTTTACTCTCTTCCTCACCCAAACAACAATCACAAACAAGGGCAAGGGAATAAACAAATAATAATAGGAATCCCGGCAAGGGAACACAATAAAACAATTAAATCCCGGCAAGGGTACGACATCAATAATCTCAACGTCCCGGCAAGGGAATAGATAATAACTCTTTCTCTTTCTTTCACTTTTATCACATAGTTCACATTATCACTCGAGTCAATGCTCCAAAGATTTACTTATCTCATATACCTTCACAATTTGTATTTCAACTCGAACCAACGCTCCACGAAGTTCAAAGATCACAATTTCTTTCACAAGATCTTTACAACTTATAGAAGTCATCAATTAAACATGGAAAATATAACAAAATTCCAACTATTCGCAAAATAAGGACTCACAGTCATGCTAGACACCAATGTATAGATACTCGTCACCATGCCTATACATCGTACCCGACAATTAGCAAGTAGCAAATAAGACTCAACTCCTATTCCCTCAAGCTAGGGTTAAACCAAACACTTACCTCGATGCTTTGAATTCAACTCAAGTCCCAACTATAGCTTTACACCGTGATTCCACCTCCAATCCGCTCGAATCTAGTCACAAGTCACTTAATTACTTTAAGAAACACTAAATGAATCAATTTGAATGCATAAAAATGAATTTTCCAAAGTTTTTCCCAAAAATTCCAAAATCGCCCTCGGACCCACGTGGTCAAAACCCGAGGTTCGAACCAAAACCTGGTTACCCATTCACCCACGAACTCAAATATGCAATTTTTTTTAAAATCGGACCTCAAATTGAGGTCCAAATCCCCAATTTATAGAAAACCTAGGTTCTACCCAAAACCCCCAATTTCACCCATGAAAATCTTTGATTTTAAGTTGAAAACATGTTAAATGATGTTAAAGATTGAAAGAAATGAGTAAAAATCAACTTACAAATGATTTGGAAGAAGTCTTGTTCTTGGAAAATCGCCTAAGGAGTTGTGTTTTGAAAATGGGGTGAAAAATGGTTCAAAATTCGACTAAGTATAAAAATATGCAGGTCGCAGATGTGGGAAATGCGAACTTGGGTTCGCAAAGAATTCCCCCAGATTTCGCATTTGCGAACTATATCTCGCATTTGCGACCTTAAGTGGAAAAAAGGGAGGTTCGCATTTGCGAGCAAAAGAGTCGCATTTGCGACCTGCTCGACTTCGCATTTGCGGACTATTTGGTCGCATTTGCGACCCCAACTGCTGACTCCCTCTTCTCGCATTTGCGATGCCAGGCTTGCATTTGCGAGACCTGCTTCGCAAATGCGAAAGTTGTAGAACTGAAAACACCAGATTTTTCAAAAATGCAAAAATGCAATCCGACACCTATCCAAAACTCACCCGAGCCCCCGGGGCTCCAAACCAAATATGCGCACAACCTCAAAAACATCCTATGGACTTATCCGTGCGATCAAATCGCCAAAATAACATCAAAATAATGAATCAAACCTCAAATCACTAGTTTTTCTTCAAATTTCATCAACTTTCAAATTTAGAGTTTTAAGTCCGAAACACGTCAAACGACGCCCGTTTTCAACCAAACTTTACAGAAAGTGCTTAAACCACATATAAGACTTGTGCTGGGCGCCGGAACCAAAATACGGGCCCGATACCATAGTCTTTTAATCAAATTTCATTTTCAATTTCCTTAATTATTTCCAGAAAATAATTTCACACAAAAATTTATTTCTCGGGCTTGGGACCTCGGAATTCGATTTCGGGCATACGCCCAAGTCCCATATTTTCCTACGGACCCTCCGGGACCGTCAATCACGGGTCCAGGTTCATTTGCCCAAAATGTTGACCGAAGTCAAATTTATTCATATTAATATCAAAAATTTGTATTTTTCACACAGAATTCATATTTAAGCTTTCCGGCTACGCGCCCGGACTGCGCACGCAAATCGAAGCAACCCTAAATGGGGTTTTCAAGGCCTCGGAAGTATAGAATGGGTAAGAAAACAGGTGATGACCCCTTTGGGTCGTCACACTATTGCGCCTTGGCAATCACAATTCATCGACATAATTATTGTCGGTTTAACTCACCAAGAGGTTGCTTAATCAACCTCATCGCCAAATAATTCCAATATCATAACACCCCATCAAAAGATGATCACACAATCACTAGTGAGTTTTTCACATCTGAATCAGAGATTCAATATCATCACTGTATCCTTCTAATACAGTGGAAAATCCACACATAGAATACTAACTCATAGTATTTCTCAAGATCATCTCAAATGAAATGGAACTTGACTTATGTACAAGTACCTTTTGAAACATCTTTCAACACATAAGGATTTATTTTCTTTCTCAATCTTCCATAGTCAAGTACCAAAGTAAAATTTTCTAAATATAGAAACAGTTTTAACTTCAACAAAAATATCTAGTAAGAAAGGGGTCTTAATTCAACGATTTCTTCACCCAAATGACTAAGAGACGCGAAGCAGCATAACTTTTCAAAGCCAGACATATAACATGTTTTTGATATTCCAATACAAATTTTTGCCACAAAAAATCTCAAATTTGTAAGCTTTATTATAACATTAACAAATAATTTTTTCCTCACATTTTTCCTTCTTAAGATCATGCTATATAACTCTGGACACCATGGTCCCCCACATTTTCAAAAATTTCAGATTAAGGAGATTACCTTTTCACAACTCATAAAGAGTTCTACTTTATAAATAACAAGCTAATATATAGCTTCACCTCGAAGATTATCGTATGGACCAATACACATGTAATTTATCAATTAATTAAAAAGTCCCAATATCTTAAGTAATAAAAGTAAAATAAATATTTAAATCTAGTACATCATCGCAAGAAGAATCAAACCATTTAATCTTATGTGCTTTTCCAATTTTCCTTCACCTCAATTTCCAATTACATAAATAGAATTAACCCTCCAACAGACAGAACATTTATCTAGGAATTTTTTTTTCGAAGCACGTTGTCTTGATAAAGGTTTGGATAAAAATTGTTCATGTGATTTCAAAAAAAATGAAAGTACTTCAATTAAAAATTTGTCAAACTTGGCATAGTAAGTTTCGTCAATTTTTTCTGTGGAAGAGATTCGTCATTAACCCACTTTTTTCTATTAGATGGTTACCACTTTTCAATGTAATTCTTAATTAACAATAATAATCAAAAGTTTTTGAGAGCTTTAAGGAAAAAAAGTGATTTCTTAAATAAATATAATTTTGTACCCCTGATTGAATTACATAACTATATAAAATCTACACTTACGTAGGCTTAGGCACATTCAAATACTAGAAAAAAGCATACCTTAATTTTTGTTGTGCATTTTGTCCTCCACAATGAAACAATGTATAAAATTGAAGCAGCAACTTGCGAAAAGTGTATTCCAAAGTAGAACCAGGAAAAACGACATACAATAATATTATTTATTCACATCGTCTAGTACTCTCGAGATTCTAGAATTGATGGAGAATGCTTATGTTTCTTTCGCGTTGGCCAGTTTGAGTAGCATGTAACGACCATTACAATTGATATTCTCCATAAACACAGTGCAAAAATATCCTTAAGATTGTTGGAAAAATATTGGATGATTATGGAGAATAGAAGGTTTAGCTTGAGGCGTGTCAAAGACACTGTCCTTAAGGATATTTCGCCTACACCGTAATGGATAAAATTAGGCGTATCCCCCAAGATTCAACAAGCTCTTCTAGTATAAACTAGGAGCAGAAACAACAAAGATTAAATAAAAGAAAACCCAACACAAAAGAAAAGGGAAGAAAAGTTTTAACTTTGTTCACTCTCCTACCCAAAGAATATATATATATATATATATATATATATATATATATATAATCCAAAGATTTTAACTTCAGATTGTAAGCAACGTTTTGAAAATTATTAAATATCATTCAAAGGCTATTGAAATGGCTGTTACAAATTAAAGTCATTAAGGCTAATAAAAAGTTAGTTATAATATTATAATAATGACTATTAATCATGGGTAGTAAATAATAATAAATATGTTATTTTTTATTTTTGAGATATAAGAATTATCTTCTAACAACATTAACTTTGAAAATCAAATATCCGTATAAAAATAACTATTGAAGTTCTGTGTATTAACCTAACAACAACTGAAAATACTTATGATTCCTAATAACCTAGAAATTTATGGAGTAATTTATATGAAGTTATTAATTACCACCGAAATAAAGTTGATTGACGAGTATAATCTATCTATTTATATCTATAGTATTTTAAGATTATAAAATTCTAACATGAATGTTGATCGACTTTTTTTACTCTTACTAATGCTTTTTATGTTGGATAAATTATAAATATAATTAATAATTTATATTGTTTGCAGTACAAAAAAAATTAGAATTTTGAGGACTTTTATAGGGAGAGCTTCTTCCTTCATTGAGGTAATTGAATAGGATTGCCAAATCATCATTTTCATGATTTTATATTTTTTGTTTACCTTTATTATGTAAATCAAATGCTAATTTTAAAATAATATTTATGTTAGTTTTTAAGAAAATTATACTTCTTGAGATGAAATACACGCACAAAGCGCGTACCCTAAGACTAGTTTTAACTAATTTAAAAGAAATTTAATTAGCAATCTGAAAAGTGGCTATACATCAATTTCTTCCTATTTTCACCAAGCACAATGCAAAGCTACAATTGGGCCGAAATAAGGAGCCGGTATTGTTTTAAAAGAATTAACCTAAAGAGCCATTCGCTTAATCGCTTAAATTAAAAGTAGCTAGGGATATATAATATGTGTCATGTATAATATATGCATAATCATGTATAAACAGGTATAATCCATGCGTATCAGCTAAAAAAATAAATAGTGAATTTAGTTGGCTATTTGTATAAAGATCCCGCTCCCTCTGGGGTAGGGGTAAGGTGTGCGTACATTGTACCCTCCCCATCCCCACTGGTGAAATTCTACTTGGTTGTTATTGTTGTTGTATTTGTGTAAAGGTCCGGTTTAGAAGAATGGTTTGATTTCCATTTTCCTTTTGTAGTTTATGAATATGATTTATATGGGCTCTCTACTCAACTGGGCCTTACCCATTTCACTTGATCAATGATAAAAATCTCTATGATGGACATTGTAAGCATTTAAACTGTGACGACCCGGCCAGTCGTCTCATGAGTTACCACTCCGTTTCTCCCATTTCTGCTTCTTTATGCTTCATTATCCGTGTTTTATGTGATCGATTTGATTAGTTTGTGTTCGGAGAGGATTTGCTAAGATATGAGACACTTAGTCTCTTTTAAGAAGGCTTATGTTGGAAAAGTCAACAGGATGTTGACTTAGGTGTTAGAGGGCTCGGATGTGAGTTTCGATGGTTCGTTTAGCTTCGGGAGGTGATTTGTGACTTAGGAGCGTGATCGGAATTGGTTTTGGAGGTCCAGAGTAGAATTAGGCTTGAATTGACGAAGTTGAGATATTGGCGATTTTCGGTTGATAGGTGAGATTTTGATATAAAGGTCGGAATGGAATTCCGAGAGTTGCAGTAGCTTCATTATGTCATTTGGGATGTGTATGCAAATTTTCAGGTCATTCGGATGTGGTTTGGTTGGGTTTTTGATCGAAAGCGTATTTCGGAAGTTTTTAGAAAACTTAAGCTTGAATTCGATGTGAATTGGTGGACTTGATATTGTTTGAGGTGTTTTGATGATTGGAACAAGTTTGAATAAGGTTTTAGTATGTGTTGGTGCTTTTGGTTGAGGTCCCGGGGGCCTCGGGTGTGTTTCGGGTGGCCAATCGGACCATTTTGGTTTTTGGAAAATTGCAGATTTTGTTCCAGCAGTTGCAGGCATTTTTGGCCTCCGCGTTCGCGAAGGGCCGGGTTTTCGTAAGCTTCGCGTTCGTGAGGGTCAAAGACGCGTTCACGAAGGCTTGTGAGGGGATTGCATCGCGTTCGCGAGTGAGTATACGCGATTGCGAAGGAGGTTTGGGTCTGAGGGGTCCGATGTCAGTTATTCATCGCGTTCGCATAGGAGCGGACGCGTTCGCGAAGGTCAAGCCGGAAGAAGCATCACGTTCGCGACTGGCATGTCGCGTTCACGTAAGGTAAAAGTTGGTCAACTTAAATTTGTGCATCGCGATCGCGAGGCGTTGACCGCGATCGCGTAGAAGGAAGGGTCAGACCTGGGCAGAATGTTTTTAAGTTATTTCATCCGCGATTTTGGGGCTCATTTACTCCATTATTGATCTTTTTGATAGCTCTTTGAAGGAAACTAAAGAGGGATTCAAGGGCAATCGATTGGAGGTAAGATTTATGAACTTAAAACTCGTTTCTATTGTGAAATCTACCTAGAAAATTAGGGATCTTAAGCTAAAAATGGAAGAACTAGGGCTTGGAATTTTGGGATTTTGATTTGGGGATTTGAAGGACCAATTGGGGTCGGATTTGAGAACTTTTGGTATGTATGAACTCGTGGGGAGATAAGGAATCTAATGATGTGAAAAATTCTGCATTTCGAAAAGTGGGCCCGGGGCTCGGGTTTTGGTAATTTCGAGATTTGTGCCCGTTATTGATTGTTTTCGCTTGGGCTTCGTTCCCTTAGCATATTGTGATGTATTCGTTCTGATTTTGGATAGATTCGACGCGCGTGGAGGCTGATTCGAGGGGCAAAGGCATCGCGAGCTAGAGATTTAGCCGGTTCGAGGTGAGTAATGATTTTAAATGATGTTCTGAGGGTTCGAAACCCCGGATTGCACATCGTAGTGCTATATTGAGGTGAGAAATGCGCTTGATGATGAGCGTGGGGTCGTTTACTATTGGGGATTGTGACTTGGTCCGTCCCGCTTGATGATTTTACCGCGTATTTGACTGAAACTTATTTGTTATCATCATGATTTGGGCTGATTTCCATATTTGGGCTTCGTGCCAACTATTTAAACCCTTCGGGGATTTTTATCACTATTTCCTCACTGTATTGACTTATTACTTGAACTCAGTCATGCTGTTTTCCACTGTTTTACAACTCAGCCACTTTTACTCAGTTTTGAGACTTAAATGATATTTTCAAATGATGTTTTGGGCTGAGAACTATTATTTTACTAATGCCCGAGGGGCTTGTGATGATTTTCGGACTGAGTGCGGACGAGGGCCAGATGTGAGATACACTGAGTGATATGAGGCCGAGGGCCTGAGATACATATATACGCCACGAGGTGGCTTGAGTGATGTAAGGCCGAGAGCCGAGAGTTGATGCCATGAGATGGCTTGATATTGCGCTTGGGCCGTAAGGAGCCCCTCCTGGAGTCTATACACCCCCAGTGAGCGCGGGTACCCATATTGATCTGAGAGTGAGCGTCGGTACCCATATTGATCTGAGAGTGAGCCCGAGGGGCTAATATTGTTCTGAGAGTGAGCCCGAGGGACTGATATTGTTCTAAGAGTGAGCCCGAGGGGCTGGTATTGTTCTGAGATATTGCCCGAGGGGCGAACCTTTATATGTTTATTTTTTTATATTTACTTACCATTCTTAGCTGATAAACTACGGTTCTGTGCCCGAGGGGCGGATTTCTGTGCTTATCTGCACTAACTGTTTTTGCATTCATTTGCGTAATTGTTGAAAAGGCTATTTTCAAAGAAGTTTAAACTGAGTTAAGATGTTTTGAGAGATTTCACAGCTTCATTGGTTTCCTAAAGGATTTTATTCTGCTTCTATACAACATGTTGATTTGCTTTATGTGATTTCTTACTGCTCAGTTGTTATTTACCTTTATTACTCACTGAGTTGGAGTACTCACTTTACTCCCTGCACCTTGTGTGCAGATTCAGGTATTTATACACCCGGCAGCGGGTTTTGACTGATCGGAGGCAGAGTCATTGGAGTTTAGCAAGGTGGTTGCCGGAGTCCGCAGCACTGCTTTTCTTCCTCTTTATTTCATTTATTTGTACTCAGTACATTCAGACTTGTCAGTTGTAATTAGACCTCTAGTAGATGCTCGTGACTTGTGACACCCCGGTATCGGGTTGTGTTTGGGCTATATTCCGCATATTATAAAAATCTTTTGCTTAGTTCGTGGTTATCTACTCATACTTAGACTGTTTATTAATATTTAACTATTTTGAAAAGGCGTAATGGGTTAGTTGGCTGGCCTTGTCTTCACGAGAGGCGCCATCACGACCGGATCGGGGTTTGGGTAGTGACATAAACTTTATCGAATTTAAATTTATAAAATAATTTGGACCATATTAAATTCAAGACATTAGTCCAAACATATATTGTAGCTAATAAATTGGGTTAATTATTTAAATTCAGAATAAAAGTGTTGGGCTAGTACATTTAATTGGATCACAAATTAAATAATGATGAGATTTTTATATGCTTGATCCCTTTTGAACTATTATTTAAATAAATAGTAGCATTTCTCGTTTATTCCACAAAAAACACTTTTTTTAAATTTGTAGCAGATTATAAAAATTAGTCTCAATATTTAATAAATTAACGGATTGCACTAATCAAGGGAACTACCTTTTTTTCTTACTTTCTCTCTCTCCGTATTTTTAGGTTCCGTATCTCCATCAACGTATCTCGCTGATGGAGCCTTCATATACTCTGGATATTTCTGCTTCTCCTATTTATCATTCACTAATTAACGCTTTCGATAATTTTCACACGGATTTATGGGTATTACGATCAATTTTCTTTATGGCGGCGATAATTTTGATATGGAATCGTGCCATAATATCATACAAATTAACTCATAAATCTCTTATTGATCCATATAAATATCCGATTACTTCTTCGTTTTCTCTCTTTAAGGTAAGAAAACCCTAGAATCTGTATGTTTAATTCATTTTTACATCAGTTTTTATGAATAATTTAATCTTAGGCCTTCATTTTTTCCCCCGCAAAATTTGCAACAATGGAGAAGTCAAAACAACCACAACAAAATGTTTTGAACAATTATTTGGGCAGAGGATTGAAATTGGATGTCTCGGCTGTCAAGGCTATCAGGGATACCTACTGTGATTCTCCTTCAGGAAGTAGTGAAAATGCTTTACCACTTTCTCGTACCAGATTTGAGTTGTTGTATGAAACTCCTGAAAGGTATGCAAACCAAAGGCGTCCGCAAATGGGGAGTTCAATTGGGGAGATTAGGGAGCAAAGGGTGGAAGGTCTGACAACTATTTCTAAAGTACCTTCCCATTCTACTCCCAAAATTTATAATCAAGTTGCAAATGAGAAGAAACGAGCAAAAGGGATTGAGGATGAATTTCAGGATATACAATTTCAGTTAGTGAAACACAAAAAAAAAAAAAAAAGGTTGATGGGGCAGATAGCAAATTTGAAGGTATTGTATGTTTGTATTTAAGATTATCCCAACATCAGTTATACTTGTAATTTTTATCAGTTGTAGTTGCTTTTTTAATTTATTTTTATAAGGTATAAATATCAAAATAAACTATTAAGTCAAAATTAGGACTCATTCTTATGAGTTAAAAATATATTTTGTGTAGATTTGGGATTTTTATTTCAAACCGGAAGATCATTCTAAAGTAAAGATTGCAGCCAACAGTAATATTAGCGTGATTGAAAATTTGAGGAAGCAGTTGTAACGACCCGACTGGTCGTTTTGAGCAATTGCGTCTGGTTCGGCAGTTTGAGATCACGAGCAGCTTCATATTATCTGTATCGACTTGCGTGCGTGGTTGGATTTTGTTTTCGTATTAATCGGAGTCGAATTGGAAGAAGGAATCTAGTTTTGGAAGCTTAAGCGATGAGAGTTTGACCGGAATTAGACTTTTAAGTAAACGGCCTCGGAATGAGTTTTGGATGATGTCAGTAGCTTCGTATGGAGATTTTGGACTTGGGCGTGCGTTCGGATTTGAATTTGGAGGCCCGTAGGATAATTGGAGGCATTTCGGTGAACGTTGGAAAATAGAAGATTTTTGGAAAAGTTTGAACCCGAGATGGATTTGGTGTTGTTTTGAGTAATTCGAAGGCTCGACTAAATTTTAATGATGTTATGGGATGTGTTGGTACATTTGGTTGAGGTCCCGGGGCCTCGATTGTGTTTCGGGTGAGTTTTGAGCAAGTACGGACATTCCGGAACTTAGAAAATGGATCTGATGCTTAAATCTTCGCTGGGGGCAGAAGTATTACCGCTGAGGCGGAAGTTTTTCCACTGAGGCGGAGGTCTTACCGCTGAGGCGGAGGTTTTTCCGCGGTTCGCGGTCATGAAGAATCCGCAGGTCGTTGGTCCAACTTCGGAAGCTTATATCTTTTGATCTACAAGGAATTTTGAGATGATTCAAAAACGAAAGTTGTAGCTCTTTGAATCTAGTTTTCAGAAACATATTATAACAGGCATTTGGACATCTGTAGCGAAAGTTATGGCCAAAACACTAAAGCTTGTCACTGCAGTCAACATCCACCGCGGTCAGCAGCGATTTTCCGCGGTCAGCGGTGTGGGAATCCGGAAGGTGCATTATAAACACGAGATTTGGGGTTTTTAATTCATATTTGGACCTAGGGAGCTCGGTTTGTGGCGATTTTTCGAAGATTTTTCAAGAAATTCATTGGGATTGAGCTGAGCGTTGGTGAATTGGTAAAGGAAAAGCTAAATTGAGTATTAAATTGGCCGGATTGAGGTAAGTATCTTGCCTAACCTTGTGTGGGGGAATTTTCCCTTAGGCATTGAGTCTTATGTGGAAATTGTTTGAATGAAAAATCATGCACGCGAGCTGACGAGTACGTACTTGATTTATATGTGCAAATTACGCCTGCTGAAAGTTGTAGACACCCTTAAGAATTAAATTGAAAAATTGTGGAAACTTAGTAAATCCTTGAATTGTCATGCCTCAGTGTTTGTTTTGTTGAATTTGTATTTATAAGAGAATTCGGTGTGATTGCGACTTGGAAATTTATGTGAATTTCGTGTGATTGTTGATTTGATATTTCTCGGAAATAATTATATTATGGATTTTTTCGTGTGCAAATAATTAAATAAGGTAAGGAGAGGCATTAATATAATTATCGAAAATTTGGATTAAAGAAGGTGTCGTCCTATGATGAATTATTTTTCCATCCTTGTTGTTGTTTTGAAGTTTTGTATACCTTGTGTGGAGCCTTGGGCTTTTCGTTGTGAAATTAATTGATTTTGTTGTATCTTTGGAAGTGATTGTGGCTTATGGACAATTTATGATATGAATTGTTGTATGGTGTTGTTGTGATAATATTCTGTGTCAATTATTGTGTAATTTGAGTTATTATTATGAGGACATAAGGGAGGCATTCCATTGTTGATATTACGTGGATATAAGGGTGGCATTTCACTGTGGTTATGTATGTTGGGATATTGTCTGGCGGAGTGATAAGGGTGGCTATTATACGGAGCGATAAGGGAGGCTATTATACGGAGCGATAAGGGAGGCTATTATAGGAGCGATAAGGGTGGCTATTGGAGAGATAAGGGTGGCTATTGTCAGGGATGATATGTGATGATGTGGGGTATTGTGTTGGTAATTATTATGTGCTGATGAAGGGATATTGTGCTAGTAATATTTATGTTGTGTTGTGAATTTCTTGTGAGTTCTTTTACATATTGTGCAATTTATTTTATAAATTTAGTAAATTTGATAATAGTCAGATATATATGTTGAAATTATGAGCCTGTGAATATTGTCGGGCGGATTATGATATGGGCACGAGGTGCCGGGGAAATATAATGAATTTATATTGGCACGTGAGTTGTCCGTGCGGTTGTGATAGAAATATTGGCACGAGGTGCTGTGGAAATATGAAAATGGGCTGAGACTCGTGTTTTATGATTTGAAATGAGGTGTCACATGGTGACTTTTATTTGAAAGAATTATATTCGAAAAATATTATTTGAAAGAATTTTTATTCGAAAGATATTTATTTGGAAGAATTATATTAGGGAGATATTTGTTAAAAGAATTATATCGGGAAGATATTTGTTTAAAAGAATTATATTAGAAAGATATTTATTTGAAGGAAGTGTATTTGAAATATATTTATCAGAAAACATTATATCCTAAAGATTATTATTTGAAAGATGTATAGGCGAAAGAATTATATTTGAAGGACTTGATTAATTGATTGCACTTGTATTCATTATTCGTTGAGCAATATTTATGGTATTCTTATTGCCTTGCCGTTTATATCACTGGTTGATTATTGTTGCCATTATCGTTATTTGTTTTTTTTTATTTTTGTATGCTATATTGCACAGGTTGTTAGACTAGTGAGTGTCTTGATTGTACCTCGTCACTACTCCACCGAGGTTAGTCTTGATACTTACTGGGAATCGTTGTGGTGTCACGACCTCGGTTCGCCCTCCGTGAACCATCGTGACGGCACCTAGTCCCTACGACCAGGTAAGCCTAATAATGCGGAAAAATAAACTAATTTTCGAAAGAAAACAGATAAAACCCGAAATAGTGAATAAAACAGTGTTTAATAGTGCCGCTTGGCGTACACAATATCAACTCTCAAACACTAATACTTTTCCCAAAACCCGGAATCTCATGAAATCACAAGCTAAGAATACTACATAGTGCTCTAACTCCAGAATGTCTAAAACAAAGTAAATACAGGAGGGCTGTAACTACAAGAGAGAATGGAGAGAGACTCCTCGGTCTGTGGACGCGGCAGATATACCTCGAAGTCTCCGAAGGATCGCCTCGCCTCAAGGATGATGGGACTGAGTCGAAGTACCTGGATCTGCACATGAAAAACATGCGCAGAAAGGGCATGAGTACACCACAGCGGTACTCGGTAAGTGCCAAGCCTAACCTCGGTCGGGTAGTGACGAGGAAGGTCAGGGCCCTACTGAGATAAAATAAAAATATAAGGTATGACAGAATGAGATAAGCAGTACAGTTGAAAGCTAACAATAAGAATTCAATACAGGAAAATAAGGAACTCAATAACTGGAACAGAGGCAAAACAAACACACGGAAATACCACTCTTCACAAGGATAATAGCCGGGGATCTCTCAGTATCCCGAGGATCTCTTAGTACCCTCAATATACGCCAGGGATCTCTTGGTATCCCGAGGATCTCTCGGTATCCTCAACATGTGCCAGGGATCTCTTGGTATCCGAGGATCTCTTGGTATCCTCAATATACGTGCTAGGGATCTCTTGGTATCCCGCACCTCAGCTCAATAATGAATACATGTAGGGGATCTTCCGGGATGGCGTCCCGTAGTCCCAAAGTAAAACACGCAGCAACAACACAAGGAATACTCAATTAAGCTCAATTTAGTACCAAGTAAACAGGTGTGACGACCCGGCCGATCGTCTTAAGAATGTACGCCCCGATCCCCTATTAACTTCTTCCCCTAAGTTCATTTTTGCTATTTTGGTTTGCCGGGACGTTTGGCGTTGAGTTTCGGAGAGTTTTGGGACACTTAGTCCCTAAATGAGAGCTTAAGTGTGAAAAAGTGGTTCGTAGTCGGAACAGTGTGAAGCCGACCTCAGAATGGAAATCCGATGGTTCCGTTAGCTCCGTTAGGTGATTTCGGGGTTGGGAGCGTGTTTGGAATGTATTTTGGAAGTCCGTAGCTCATTTAGGCTTGAAATGCCGAAGGTTGAATTTTTGAAGTTTCCGGTCCGATAGTGAGTTTTTGATCCGAGGGCCGGAATGGAATTCCGGAAGTTGCAGTAGCTCCGTCGTGTCATTTGGGATGTGTGGGCAGGTCATTTGGACGTGTTTTAGTTAGGTTTTTGATCGAAAGCGTATTTTGATAAAAATTGAAGTTCTTAGGCTCAAATCCTTGTTTAATTCGAGTTTTAGGCGTTATTTTAGGTGGTTTAAGGATGGTACAAGTTTGAATGAGGTATTAGGTGTTATTGGTGCTTTTGTTTGAGGTCCCGGGGGCCTCGGGATGATTTCGGGTGGTTAACGGAGAAATTTTGAAGTGTTGCAGCAGCTGAAGTGTTCCTCTTCTGGTATTTTCGCATCTGCGGCATGGGAACCGCAGATGCGGCGCCGTAGAAGCGGCTAAGTGGACGCAGAAGCGGCTTTGCCCCTTTCCCTCAGAAACCACAGAAGCGGAGCAGCAGAAGCGGCTCAGGCATCGCAGATGCGGGCTCCTGTATCTCCTTAGTTTCCGCAGAAGCGGATATTCCCCCGCAGATGCAGTGTCGCATCTGCGACCCTTTTATCGCAGATGCGGTTCCTGACTTTTTTAATGAACCGCAGAAGCGGCTCTTGTTCCGCAGAAGCGGGACCGCAGAAGCGGTCCCTTGTCCGCAGAAGCGGAAATCCCTGAGCAGATATAGAAATTTCGAGGGTTAGATTTCATAAGTTAGAAAAATCAATTTGAGCTCGGGGAAGGGCGATTTTCAGAGGGTTTTGAAGAGAAGATTATTGGGTAACGTTTCTTTGATCCCTTCTAGTTATATTTTATCATTTTATAGTTAAATCCATCATTAAAATTCGAATTTGGGATAAAAAATTGGAAGAATTTGGGTAAAACTTCATAGGCTAAACCATTGAGTTTTGAGTGAGCATTTGACCTCCGTTTTGGGAGATTTTTATATGGTTAGACTCGTGAGAGTACGAGGGTTCTGAAAATGTAAAAATTATTCGATTCCGAGGCGTTGGCATGAAGGGCATTTTGGTCATTTCACCTAATTTCACGCCATAGCTTCGAATTTAATAGTAAAACCAGTTGGTTGCGATGTTATTCACAATATGTAATTGAGTTGAATAGATTTGGGCCATTTGGAGTCGGATACTCGTGGCAAAAGCGTGATTTCTAGTTGATTGTGAGCCGGTTCGAGGTAAGTGGTTTGTCTAACCTTATGTGGGGGACCTTTCCCCTTAGGTTTTGTTATTTGATATTTGAGTGCCTGGTACGCGAGGTGACGAGCGCGTACTTGAGCCAATTGTGGAAAACTCCGGTTTTTACTTAAGATATTGAGACTGAGCCTTCCTTCATATTTGCCTTATTGTACTTGGAATTATAACCTGTGTTAGATTAGAAAAGCATGTTTAGTTGATCCAATTTGCCTAATTGTTTAAGTTGCCTTGACTGCACTTTTACTTTGGGACTGCGGGTTAGATTCCCGATAGATCCCCCTACACTTTTACTTTGGGACTACGGGTTAGATTCCCGATAGATCCCCCTGCACATTGATAGTTGGACTACGGGACGGTATCCCGGGAGATCCACTGGACAGTTGAGAAAAGGACTATAGGACGGTATCCTGGGAGATCCTCATTGTTACCATTGGTATTGAGCTGTACTTATTCTGTGGTTGTTCCGTTCTTAGTGTATTTGATATTGCATTGTTTAACCTGTCTTATCTCACTATTGTACTCATTGTTATTGTCAGTTTTTCATACTGTTAATTTATTATTATATTTTATCTTAGTAGGGCCCTGACCTTCCTCGTCACTACCCAACCGAGGTTAGGCTTGACACTTACTGAGTACCGCTGTGGTGTACTCATGCCCTTCCTACGCATGTTTTTCATGTGTAGATCCAGGTACCTCCACTCAGGCGCACTATCCTTGAGGCGAGGAGATACACGGAGACTTCGAGGTATATCTGCCTCGTCCGCACACCAGGAGTCTCTATTTTGTTCCAGCTTTAGTACTTAGTTTATTCCTTTTCTCTCAATTGTTTAGATATTCTGGAGTTAGAACAGCGTACTATGTTTCTGTTAGCCTGTGGTTCCCGTGAGTTTCCGGGTTTTGGGTTGAGATTTTTGACTTCCGCGACTTATTTTTGAGTTGTATATGCCAGGTGGCACTTATTTACCGTTTTCTTCTAGTTTTGCTTAATTTAATTAAATGTTTCCGCAAGTTATACGAATTTCCGCATTATTAGGCTTACCTAGTTGTAGGAACTAGGTGCCATCACGACATGTTCATGGAGGGTGAACTGGGGTCGTGACAACAGGTAATTCTAACCTAACATGCTTCACATAATGCAATTAAGGCAGTTTAAGCAAGTAAGAAATTAAGTCAATTAAACATGCTTTTCTAAGCTAACAACAGGCTTGAATTTGCAAGTAGTAAAAAACAGGAAAATGGAACACAATTGAAATTACTTAAAGAAAACCGGATTTTTCAACAATTAGCTCAAGTACGCACTCGTCACCTCACGTCCAAGGCATTTCAATTATCAAATGTACCAAATCCTAAGGGGAAGGTCCCCCACACAAGGTTAGACAAGCCACTTACCTCGAACCAGCTCAATAATCAACCCGAGACCATGTTCTTGCTACGAGTACTCGACTCAAGAACTGGAACAGAGGCAAAACAAACACAAGGAAATACCACTCTTCACAAGGATAATAACCGGGGATCTCTCAGTATCCCGGGGATCTCTTAGTACCCTCAATATACGCTAGGGATCTCTTGGTATCCCGAGGATCTCTCGGTATCCTCAACATGTGCCAGGGATCTCTTTGTATCCCGAGGATCTCTTGGCATCCTCAATATACGTGCTAGGGATCTCTCGGTATCCCGCACCTCAGCTCAATCTTGAATACGTGCAGGGGATCTTCCGGGTTGCCGTCCCATAGTCCCAAAGTAAAACACGCAGCAAAAACACAAGGAATACCCAATTAAGCTCAATTTCGTACCAAGTAAACAGGTAATTCTAACCTAACATGCTTCACATAATGCAATTAGGGCAGTTTAAGCAAGTAAGCAATTAAGTCAATTAAACATGCTTTCCTAAGCTAACAACAGGCTTGAATTTGCAAGTAGTATAAAACAGGAAAAAGGAACACAATTGAAATTACTTAAAGAAAACCGAATTTTTCAACAATTAGCTCAAATACGCACTCGTCACCTCACGTACAAGGCATTTCAATTATCAAATATACCAAATCCTAAGGGGAAGGTCCCTCACACAAGGTTAGACAAGCCACTTACCTCGAACCGGCTCAATAATCAACCCGAGACCACGTTCTTGCTACGAGTACTCGACTCCAAATGGCCCAAATCTATTCAATTCAATTGCATAATGTAAATAACACTTCAAGTAACTGAATCTACAAAGAAATTCTAAGCTAATACGCGAAATTAGGTAAAATGACCAAAAGGCCCCTCGGCCCACATCTCGGAATCGGGTAATATTTACATTTCCAGAAACCTCACGCTCTCACGAGTTCAGTCATACCAAAAGTACCAAAATCGGACCTCAAAGGGTCCCTCAAATCATCACTCAAAGGTCTCTAATTAATCAAGCCCTAACCCTCAATTTACCACAGATTTTCCCTCAAATTTCATGTTTATAATGATAAAAATCACCCCAATAACGAGTTTAGGGACCAAAGACCTTACCCTAATGAATTCCTCTGAAAATCTCACTTGTAAATGCACCCCAAGGCTTCTTCCTGTTTGAAAAGAGGTGAAAAATGGCGAAAATTCGCGAAGGCAAGAACTTATATGTTTCTGCCCAGCTAAACCGCATCTGCGGCCCTGGGACCGCATCTGCGGTCCCGCTTCTGCTAGGACATGGTCGCATCTGCGACATTCACTTAAAGCCCAGCTTCCGCACCTGCGGTTAACCTTACGCAGATGCGGGGCTGCTTCTGCGGTCCCTGTTGGCTTCTCCTTTTTCCACTTCTGCGATGGCAATGCCGCTTCTGCGGCTACACACCTGCGGGACCCAACCGCAGGTGCGGTTATGACAGGAAACCAGCAGCTGAAGCTGCTCAAATAACTCCCAACTCTTCCGAAAACCTTCTGAAACCATCCCGAGGCCCCCGGGACCTTAACCAAAAACACAAACAAGTCTAATACCACTGCCCAAACTTATACCAATCCTTAAAACACCTAAATCAACATCGAAACACCAATTTAACATCGGATTCAAGCCTAAGAACTTCAAAAACTCAAAATTTACGCTTTCGATCAAAAAGTCTATCCAACCTTGTCCGAATAACCTGAAATTTTGCACACACATCACATTCAACACTACGGATCTACTCCAACTTCCGGAATTCCATTCTGACCCTCGGATCAAAATCTCACTATCGAACCGGGAACTTCAAAAATCCATCTTTCGGCATTCCTAGCCTAAATTAGCTACAGATCTCCAAAACACAATCCGAACACGCTCCTAAGCCCGAAATCACCCAACGGAGCTAACGGAACCATCAGAATTCCATTCCGAGGCTGTCTTTACACTATTCCGACTACGGTCAAATTTCCAACACTTAAGCTCTCATTTAGGGACTAAGTGTCCCAAAACTCTCAGAAACTCAAAACCGAACATCCCGGCAATTCAAAATAGCATAAATAAATACGGGGGAAGCAGTTAATAGGGGATCGGGGCGTTAATTCTAAGGACGACCGGCCGGGTCGTCACATCCTCCCACACTTAAACATTCGTTCATCCTCGAACGAGCATAGAGACATACCTGAAGTAGTGAAAAGATGAGGGTAGCGGCTGCGCATATCCTGCTCGGTCTCCCAGGTTGCCTCCTCGACCGGCTGACCCCGCCACTGAACCTTTATTGATGCAATGTCCGTTGACCTCAGCTTTCAAACCTGCCTGTCCAATATTGCCACTGGCTCCTCAACATAAGATAGATCCTTGTCCAACTGAACTGAACTGAAATCCAACACGTGCGACGGATCACCGTGATACCTCCGGAGCATCGAAACATGAAATACCGGATGAACCCCTGCCAAGCTGGGAGGTAAGGCAAGCTCATAAGCAACCTCCCCAACACGCTGCAATATCTCAAAAAGGCCAATAAACCTCGGACTCAACTTCCCTTTCTTCCCAAATCTCATAACGCCCTTTATAGGCGAAACCCGAAGCAGAACCCGCTCTCCAACCATGTAGGGAACATCACGAACCTTCCGATCCGCATAACTCTTCTGTCTGGACTGGGCTGTACGGAGTCTATCCTGAGTCACCTTGACCCTCTCCAAGGCATCCTGAACCAGGTCTGTGCCCAATAATCTAGCCTCACCCGGCTCGAACCAACCCACCGGAGATCTACACCGCCTACCATATAAAGCCTCATACGGTGCCATCTGAATGCTGGACTGATAGCTGTTGTTGTAGGGAAACTCCGCCAAAGGCAAGAACTGATCCCAAGACCCTCCGAACTCAATCACACATGCACGGAGCATATCCTCAAGAATCTGAATAGTGCGCTCGGACTGTCTGTCCGTCTGAGGGTGAAATGTTGTGCTCAACTCCACCCGATTACCTAACTCATGCTGTACGGCTCTCCAGAACCGTGATGTGAACTGACTGCCTCTGTCTGAAATGATGGAAACTAGAATCCCATGCAGACGGACAATCTCCCGGATATAAATCTCCGCCAACCGCTCCGAAGAATAGGTAGTACACACAGGAATGAAATGCACGGACTTGGTCTGCCGATCCACAATAACCCAAATGGCATCGAACTTCCTCAAAGTCCGTAGGAGCCCAGATACGAAGTCCATGGTGATCCGCTCCCACTTCCACTCCGGAATCTCTATCTGCTGAAGCAATCCACCCGGTCTCTGGTGCTCATACTTCACCAGCTGACAATTAAGGCACCGAGCTACAAATCCAACTATATCTTTCTTCATCCGCCTCCACCAGTAGTGCTGTCTCAAATCCTGATACATCTTCGCGGCACCCGGATGAATGGAATACCGCGAACTATGGGCCTCTTCTAAAATCAACTCCCGAAGCCCATCAACATTGGGTATACAAATCGACCCTGCGTCCTCAATACCCCGTCATCACCAATAGTCACATCTCTGGCATCGCCATGCAAAACCTTGTCCTTGAGGACAAGCAAATGAAGGTCATCAAACTGACGCTCCCGGATACGATCAAACAAGGAAGACTGAGAGACCACGCAAGTTAGAACCCGACTGGGCTCCAAAAGGTCCAACCTCACAAACTGGCTGGCTAAGGCCTGAACATCTATCGCCATGGGCCTCTCTAATGCTGGTAAATAAGCCAAACTCCCCAAACTCTCTGCCCGGCGGCTCAAAGCATCGGCCACCATATTGGCCTTGCCCGGGTGATACAAAATAGTGATATCATAGTCATTCAGCAGCTCTAACCACCTCCTCTGGCGCAAATTAAGGTCCTTCTGCTTGAACAGATGCTGTAAACTCCGGTGATCAGTAGAAATCTCGCAAGGCACACCGTACAAATAATGACGCCATATCTTCAAGGCGTGAACAATAGCAGCTAACTCAAGATCATGGACAGGATAATTCTTCTCATGTATCTTTAATTGTTTGGACGCGTAGGCAATCACCCTACCGTCCTGCATCAATACCACTCCAAGGCCAACCCTTGAGGCATCAAAATAGATAGTATAAGACCCCGAACCGGTAGGCAATATCAAAACTGGGGCTGTAGTCAAAGCTGTCTTGAGCTTCTGAAGGCTCTCCCCGCACTCTTCCGTCCACTGGAACGGAGCACCCTTCTGGGTCAGTCTGGTCATAGGTGTCACACCTCCTTTTTACACACCCGAAGGTAGTACAAGGGAGTTTTTTCAATTTAAGCGACATTATTCAAAATGAGATTATTTATTCAATCAAAGTCGCCACTTGGGATAGTTTGTTTTCTGGTGTCCCAAGTCACCGGTTTATTTTAAATCCCAAATCGAGGAAAATCGACTTTCCTTTTGAAGTCTGCGAATCAGAAATTCTGAATAAGGAATTCTGTTAACCTGGGGGAAGGTGTTAGGCACCCCCGCATTCCGTAGTTCTAGCACGGTCGCTTAAACTATTACAATTGGCCTATTATCTGATTTTAATACATGTTTTAGTCTATGGTATATTTTAACTTATTAACCACTTTTAATTATTTTTAAAGAAGATTTAACGTTGTCTAAAATATGTCTTTAGACCGCGTCACATGAAATGCACCCGCGATCCATGACACGTTTTATCTAACGTTGTTGAGATTTGGATTTGGGTCACATGAAATGCACACCCGAGTTTAGGAAAGTAATATTATTAAGATAACGCGCCTAAAGCAACTACGCGTTGTTAACTTCGCGAGGGCCATGAAAATTTGCTAAATGGCACGCCTCGAATTCTAAATATTTTAAAAGAAATAACTAAATGAGGGCCACGCATTTGAGATTTTATTTGGCGCGGCGCACCTCAATTCCATTTTGAAAGGATATTCAAACTAAAGTTCGGGGAACCATAGACCATCAATATCATCTAATATGGCTCACCTCAACTTAAAAAAAACCATTGATTATTTAAAGAAAATTAGGGTCTCCAATTACTCAACTATTGCCTAAAGGATTTGTTAAAGGCTAAAAGAATGTACTACTTTATTCTAAAGGAATGCCTAAGCCCACTCGAAGAGCCCAATTCGTTGGGGCGCACAGGTAGATCAGTCAGAGGCCCACGCATCGAATCTCCACAATGGCTGAAAGCAGCCCAATGTTAAACGTGTGCCATATGAGAATAAAACCAAAATAAACCATTGCAAAATTTGGGACTCGAAGCGGGCCCAATCCAGACAAGGCAGGCTTGAGTCAAGTGTCAAGTGGGTCGTGGATCAAACCCATATGACAACAAAGGCCACCACGATTTAAAATGTAGCCAACAGGATAATACTACTGACTCAACTGAGCAAACGAAGCAGGGACATTAGCTAACGAAGGAAATAGAACTGAGATGTGAATGTAAACAAAAGAATAAAAGAGGGGTTTTATATTTTGCAAACCATTAAGTTACTGGGCTACTCGACACAATAGACTAAACTAGCCATTTGATTAGTCATTTCCAGAAATGGTTGCATGATTACTCCACTCACAGATTGAAAATGATTCCTCTCGGATCAACAAATGCTTCTTTACAACTCATTTTTCATGCTTTGAATTTTATTCCAAATGATCCTAAACTGAAAAATAACATGTAAAGCAATGAGAGATTTAAGATATCCTGTTCATGCTAACATTCTAAATACAGGGTCCAACCAAGACCATCTGACAGAACTTCTACTTCTGGTCATAGCAAAGCTGTTTCATCACAGTCCACAAACATAGGCATGACAGTTACAGCCATATTGAATCCTATACTAGCAAGTTAATAACTTAATTCACCTAATGAATACAGGCTAAACTTTGAAATAATAACAAGATGAACCCTCAAAATGAGCTCCAGCACTGGTTACTGGACTCAACAACAAGATCAACAGGAAGCCACTATGCTAACTAACACTATCTAATTTCAATTACAACCATTCTTTGACAAATGCACTGGTCAGAGTTCCAAAGTTACATGGTGATCATGAAATCGAAAGAACAAAAGGCGAAGTTCACAAATAACATCATATTTTATGACATTCTCAACTCATGCTTCAGTTTACACATCAAGTAACAATCATAGAGGACTGAAACATACCTGGAATAAAAAGAAATGAAAGGTAAGAGGCCAGCAATAGCAGTAAAGGATATTAGCTTCACACTCGAGCAAAACAAATAGTGAAATCGACTGAGCAACCAATAGAACAGTGAATTGAACCACAAGACTTCAAACCCAGCTTGAGAACCAGATTCAGCTCATTTTTAGATCCCACAATGAGGAAACTACTTCTTCAAACTTTGAAAAGAATCAGAGATATTAATGAAATTCAATGAAACAGTAGAAATGCTTGTCGTTTTCCTTTTTCTGGAATTTTTCTCCTCCTAAAATCTGAATTGAGCCTCAAGTAACAATGCCTTTATAGGCAAGTTACTAGGGCAGAAAATACAAGCCAGGTTTTGCACTTTAGACCTTTTTAAATTTTCGAATTTGCTTAGAAGTCCCTCATTTTCTGACTTGCTAGCCAAGCTAGACTATTTTCAGCTTTCTAGGAAGTTTCCTCAGGTGGTTATTCACAGATTCTCTAATTGAATTACCCCCAATTACCCCTCAACTACCCTGTTTTTACTTTGAAATTCATGGGTCAAGCTGACCCAATATTCAAACCATTCCAAACATGGGTCAAAATGACCCGACTTAAAACAAACAGCCTGATTTAAACAAGACCTGGGCTAATTCTTTTCTTTGGGACCAGGTCTGAATCCATAATCCAGAAAAATGATGAGGCAGAAAATCCTATGCACAAATTATGAATCAAAGATTCAATTACGACCCGAAATTAAAATTAAAAGAAAGAAAGAAATTAAGCTAATCAAATAAACTAAAGAAGAAGCAGTTAACACTTAAATGAATTAACAGAAACACATGCAAAACAAATCGAGAAAAATCGAATAACAAAAAAAAGAAGGATATAAGAAAAATAAGAACAATGAAAAAGAGAAAAAAATACCGGAATGATTATCAGGACTAGGCAGACCACAGTTTGAGTCAAATCTTGATGAAATCTCTGATTTTTCGTCGAGATGGACCTTAATCGTGTGTTCTCAACTGAAAACACACGACTAAAATCGATTTCGACCCCAAATCTTTAAAGCCTTGCCCATTTGATGTTTTTGGGATTAGGGCTCGATCCTCTGATCCAACATTCGAGAAATTAGAGGGGGATTCGAGGGAAAGGGAGTAGAGATTGGTGGAGAGGAGGGTGAGGAGATGATTTGGTATTAATTTGGTGGTGAAAAATAGTGGCGCCGCCGGGTTTCTGGGTGGTGGAAGTGGTGGCGGCTAGGGTTCCAGGTGTTTGGTCTCGGAGATGGGGTGTTATGAGAGAGACGAGAGAACGGGGTAGGGGGCTTGTTTGGACAGTCTTATACTAAAGACTCCTGAGTTCCGGACCGTTGGATTAGTGAGATCCAACGCTTGTGATTGAATTCGCCCAATACGGGGTCGTTTGGACTTAAGGGGAAACGGACCGGATAAAATGTGGGTCTGGGCCGGTTTTTTGGACGGGTTTAAGGCAAAAAGGTTTGGGCTTGGGGAATATTCCGAAATGGCCCAAATCTATACTTCTTTTATTTCCCTTTCAATTCCTTTTTATTTCTTCTTTTCTTTTTCTTTTCAAATCAAAACAAAACCAAAATTAAACCATAAAACTAAATTAATTTACCAAAATAAGCTAATTTATCCCTCATAGTCTTTATAAAAATTAATTAAGTCCTAAACTAAGAGAAAACTATAACAATTTCGAAAATTAAAGAGTAAAAATGCAAGAATGAACTATTTTGTTATTTTCTTTCATTTTGTAACATTAATTAACTAATTATCCTAAAAATAGAAAATTGGATCCTAAATGCAAATGCAATGTATTTTTGTATTTTTTTTATGAACTAAATAAATTAAACATGCACACAAAAATGCAAACAAACACAAAGATTATGCAATTAATTCCTAAAAGACCAAATAATTGAAAGAAAAATCCTAATTCTGGGGATTCTGTAGGAGTAATTCATGCGAGGCAAAAATCACGTGCTCACAGCTGCCCCTCTTTGCTCGGAGACACGAAGGGTTTTCGAGCAAAGATAAAATGAACAATTATGAGGGATTTTTGCCTGCTTGGCATTCCATGAGAAGCATTTTTTGAAAAGTGTCTGACCGAACCTTGCTTCAAAGGTTGCCTATATATCCTTGGCTATAAAGGAATCATGTCAGTGTAGTTCTGGAAGTTTTGGTAGCTGGGACTACCGGGAGCTGTGATTTCACTGTTGCTGCTGCTGCTGCTACTGCTTGCTGACCTCCTTATTACACCAAAAGAAAAATCAAAGCTAAGCTAGCTATGCCTATCAACTACGAGTTACAAGATTCCTATATATAAATCTCTTGAAGCTTGATCTTGAGTCTTAGATGGTTCTTGCTGTGGACTCCGATCTGAATCTTGATGCTCGCTAGTTGCAGGCGCTGTTTCTTTCTTCGGCATTTGGATCAAAGCGGGACAAGCAGAGCTTGTGACTTCAATCAAGTTTTGAGCAGTCCGCATCTCTATCTGCCTCAGCACTTTGAACTCACTTCTTTTTTTGTTCTTTTGTTCATTTCTTTATTCTGGATTGAGACTCATTCTTTTGGTCATCTCGAACCCTGTGTCTCGAGGTAAACCATGCTCAGACACAAAAAAAACAAACGAACGAAATTTTCTACCCCAGTTTTCACTAAGAAAATTTCATGAGTTATTTGCAACAAAATCTAAACTATTCCTTTTTTTTTTCTTTTTTTGAAAGTAAATAAAATAAGGATTGCATCTATCTAGAAGGGAAAAGATCAGGGAATGGAGCCCTATATTTAAAATGTCAACTCAAGGATTGGAGCCCTAATGTTGGCGAAAAGGCGATTAGGGAATGGAGGCCCTATGTCTAAAAAGGCACAACTCAGGGATTGGAGCCCTAATGTTGGCAAAAGGCGACTAGGGAATGGAGGCCCTATGTCTAAAAAGGCACAACTCAGGGATTGGAGCCTTAATATTGGCAAAAGGCGACTAGGAAATGGAGGCCCTACGTCTAAAAAGGCACAACTCAGGGATTGGAGCCCTACTGTTGGCAAAAGGCGACTAGGGAATGGAGGCCCTATGTCTAAAAAGGCACAACTCAGGGATTGGAGCCCTAATGTTGGCAAAAGGCGACTAGGGAATGGAGGCCCTATGTCTAAAAAGGCTCAACTAAGGGAGTGGAGCCCTAATGTTGGCAAAAGGCGACTAGGGAATTGAAGCCCTATGTCTAAAAAGGTTCAACTCAGGGATTGGAGCCCTAATGTTGGCAAAAGGCGACTAGGGAATGGAGGCCCTATGTCTAAAAAGGCACAACTCAGGGATTGGAGCCCTAATGTTGGCAAAAGGCGACTAGGGAATGGAGGCCCTATGTCTAAAAAGGCACAACTCAGGGATTGGAGCCCTAATGTTGGCAAAAGGCGACTAGGGAATGGAGGCCCTATGTCTAAAAAGGCACAACTCAGGGATTGGAGCCCTAATGTTGGCAAAAGGCGACTAGGGAATGGAGGCCCTATGTCTAAAAAGGCACAACTCAGGGATTGGAGCCCTAATGTTGGCAAAAGGCGACTAGGGAATGGAGGTCCTATGTCTAAAAAGGCTCAACTCAGGGATTGGAGCCCTAATATTGGCAAAAGGCGACTAGGGAATGGAGGCCCTATGTGTAAAAAGGCACAACTCAGGGATTGGAGCCCTAATGTTGGCAAAAGGCGACTAGGGAATGCAGGCCCTATGTCTAAAAAGGGACAACTCAGGGATTGGAGCCCTAATGTTGGCAAAAGGCGACTAGGGAATGGAGGCCCTATGTCTAAAAAGGCACAACTCAGGATTGGAGCCCAATATTGGCACAAGAAAGGCGACTAGGGT
>NC_031989.1:94550845-94572730 GCF_001879085.1 Nicotiana attenuata | reverse complement strand
TTTTTTTTTTGAATTTTCTAAGGAAAGATTTCTAAAGAAAGAACTGAAAGAAAATATTTTTGGATTTTTTTGAAAATTGGGGTCGGAACCGATGAGGTTTGCCTACGTATCTCACATCCGGTAAGAATCAGACCCGCGTAGTTCGGTCAGATTTGACGGAACACGGGAAACATGGCACTTGAAAATTTTGGCTCATTTTGAAATGACTTTTCTTTTTTCAGAATTTCGGGAGAGTTTCAGAATTTTCTAATACCTACCTCACTCTTGGTTTTTGATTTTTTTTTCTTTTTATTTATTTATTTATTCTAGAAGCCGGTCAACATGCAAGCCTTAACAAACAGATGCGCAAGTAGCACGTAAGATGCATCAGGATGGTCTTTTGATTTCGGGTACACCTGTCCTAGACGGATCCAACCCCTGTGTTGAGTCCCCTAAGTCAAATGCACGTGATGCAAACAAGCGTTCCTACTAGAGATCCGGCATGAGGCTTTGTTATACTAGGTTTAAAACCCTGGGTGTATTGTTCTAGACCTGGCTTACCCGAGCGGACAGCTAGAGCCGAGGGGGGGCAGCGTACCGGGAATACAGAAGCTTCACCGGCTTTGCAACTTGTCCGAACCTCGTTCTAAAAATGGGATAAGACTCTAGACAGAAGAGAAGTCACACAAAGTGTACCCTTCTCCATGATTTAGAAGACTCAGAGAGAGGAAGGGTTTCGTAGCAGTTTATATACAGTTCACAAAATATCAAAGCGGTAAAAGCATTTAGCACATTGGGCTCAAACATGTAGAAAAATCAGATAACAGATAAAGTCAATCATAACAGCTATTCTAAGCTTGAATTCTTGAACCCTGAACCGAAGTTCTGGGTTTGGATCCCCAGCAGAGTCGCCAGAGCTGTCACACCTCCTTTTTTACACACCCGAAGGTAGTACAAGGGAGTTTTTCCAACAAAGGCCACCACGATTTAAAATGTAGCCAACAGGATAACACTACTGACTCAACTGAGCAAACGAAGCAGGGACATTAGCTAACGAAGAAAATAGAACTGACATGTGAATGTAACAAAAGAATAAAAGAGGGGTTTTATATTTTGCAAACCATTAAGTTACTGGGCTACTCGACACAATAGACTAAACAAGCCATTTGATTAGCCATTTCCAGAAATGGTTGCATGAATACTCCACTCACAGATTGAAAATGATTCCTCACAGATCAACAAATGCTTCTTTACAACTCATTTTTCATGCTTTGAATTTTATTCCAAATGATCTTAAACTGAAAAATAACATAAAAAGCAATGAGATATTTAAGATATCCTGTTCATGCCAACATTCTAAATACAGGGTCCAACCAAGACCATCTGACAGAACTTCTACTTCTGGTCATAGCAAAGCTGTTTCATCACAGTCCACAAACATAGGCATGACAGTTACAGCCATATTGAATCATATACTAGCAAGTTAATAACCTAATTCACCTAATGAATACAGGCTAAACTTTGAAATAATAACAAGATGAACCCTCAAAATGAGCTCCAGCACTGGTTACTGGACTCAACAACAAGATCAACAGGAAGCCACTATGCTAACTAACACTATCTAATTTCAATTACAACCATTCTCTGACAAATGCACTGGTCAGAGTTCCAAAAGTTACATGGTGATCATGAAATCGAAAGACAAAAGGCGAAGTTCACAAATAACATCATATTTTATGACATTCTCAACTCATGCTTCAGTTTACACATCAAGTAACAATCATAGAGGACTGAAACATACCTGGAATAAAAAGAAATGAAAGGTATGAGGCCAGCAAGAGCAGTAAAGGATATTAGCTTCACACTCGAGCAAAACAAATAGTGAAATCAACTGAGCAACCAATAGAACAGTGAATTGAACCACAAGACTTCAAACCCAGCTTGAGAACCAGATTCAGCTCATTTTTAAATCCCACAATGAGGAAACTACTGCTTCAAACTTTGAAAAGAATCAGAGATATTAATGAAATTCAATGAAACAGTAGAAATGCTTGCCGTTTTCCTTTTTCTGGAATTTTTCTCCTCCTAAAATCTGAATTGAGCCTCAAGTAACAATGCCTTTATAGGCAAGTTACTAGGGCAGCAAATACAAGCCAGGTTTTGCACTTTAGACCTTTTTTAATTTTCGAATTTGCTTAGAAGTCCCTCATTTTCTGACTTGCTAGCCAAGCTAGACTATTTTCAGCTTTCTAGGAAGCTTCCTCGGGTGGTTATTCACAGATTCTCTAATTGAATTACCCCAATTACCCCTCAGCTACCCTGTTTTTACATTGAAATTCATGGGTCAAGCTGACCCAATATTAAAACCAGTCCAAACATGGGTCAAAATGACCCGACTCAAAACAAACAGTCTGATTTAAAAGAGACCTGAGCTAATTCTTTTCTTTGGGCCCAGGTCTGAATCCACAATCCAGAAAAACGATGAGGCAGAAAAGCCTATGCACAAATTATGAATCAAAGATTCAATTACGGCCCAAAATTAAAATTAAAAAAAAGAAAGAAATTAAACTAATCAAATAAACTAAAGAAGAAGCAGTTAACACTTAAATGAATTAACAGAAACACATGCAAAACAAATCGAGAAAAATAGAATAACAAAAAAAGAAGGATATAAGAAAAATAAGAACAATGAAAAAGAGAAAAAAAATACCGGAATGATTATCAGGACTAGGTAGACCACAGTTTGAGTCAAATCTTGATGAAATCTCCGATTTTTGGCCGAGATGGACCTTAATCGTGTGTTCTCAACTGAAAACACACGACTAAAGTCGATTTCGACCCCAAATCTTTAAAGCCTTGCCCATTTGATGCTTTTGGGACTAGGGCTCGATCCTCTGATCCAACATTCGAGCAATTTGAGGGAGATTCGAGGGAATGGGAGTAGAGATTGGTGGAGAGGAGGGTGAGGAGATGATTTGGTGTTAATTTGGTGGTGAAAACAGTGGCGCCGCCGGGTTTCTGGGTGGTGGAAGTGGTGGTGGCTAGGGTTCCAGGTGTTTGGTCTCTGAGATGGGGTGTTATGAGAGAGAAGAGAGAACGGGGTAGGGGGCTTGTTTGGACAGTCTTATACTAAAGACTCCTGAGTTCTGGACCGTTGGATTAGTGAGATCCAACGGTTATGATTGAATTCGCCCAATACGGGGTCGTTTGGACTTAAGGGAGGAACGGACCGGATAAAATGTGGGTCTAGGCCGGTTTATTGGACGGGTTTAAGGAAAAAAGGTTTGGGCTTGGGGAATTTAATTCCGGAATGGCCCAAATCTAGACTTCTTTTATTTCCCTTTTCAGTTCCTTTTTATTTCTTCTTTTCTTTTTCTTTTCAAATTAAAACAAAACCAAAATTAAACCTTAAAACTAAATTAATTTACCAAAGTAAGCTATTTTATCCCTCATAGTATTTATAAAAATTAATTAATTCCTAAACTAAGAGAAAACTATAACAATTTCGAAAATTAAAGAGTAAAAATGCAAGAATAAACTATTTTGTTATTTTCTTTCATTTTGTAACATAAATTAACTAATTATCCTAAAAGTAGAAAATTGGATCCTAAATGCAAATGTAATGTATTTTTGTATTTTTTTTATGAACTAAATAAATTAAACATGCACAATAAAATGCAAACAAACACAAAAATTATGCAATTAATTCCTAACAGACCAAATAATTAAAAGAAAAATCCTAATTCTGGGGATTCTGTAGGAGTAATTCATGCGAGGCAAAAATCACGTGCTCACAATAGGTGCTGCAATAGATGAACCCTGAACAAATTGACGGTAATAACCCGCCAAGCCAAGAAAACTGCGGATCTCTGTAGCTGAGGATGGTCTGGGCCAGCTCTGCACTGCCTCCACTTTCTTCGGATCCACCTGAATACCCTCACTCGAGATCACGTGACCCAAAAATGCTACATAATCCAACCAAAACTCATACTTCGAGAACTTAGCATATAGTTTCTTTTCTCTCAAGGTCTGGAGCACTGTCCTCAAGTGCTGCTCATGATCTTCCCGACTCCGGGAATATACCAGAATGTCATCAATAAAGACAATCACGAATGAGTCAAGATATGGCCGGAAAACACTGTGCATCAGATGCATGAAGGCTGCTGGGGCATTAGTCAGCCCAAATGACATAACAAGGAACTCGTAATGACCATACCGAGTCCTGAAGGCAGTCTTCAGGATATCTGGCTCCCGAATCTTCAATTGATGATAGTCCGAACGCAAGTCAATCTTAGAAAACACACAAGCACCCTGTAACTGGTCAAACAGGTCATCAATACGAGGCAAAGGATAATGGTTCTTCACTGTCACCTTGTTCAACTGGCGATAATCAACACACATATACATGGAACCATCCTTCTTCTTCACAAATAAGACCGGAGCACCCCAAGGTGATACACTCGGACAAATGAAACCCTTATCAAATAATTCCTGCAACTGCTCCTTCAACTCTTTCAGCTCAGGAGGAGCCATAAGGTACGGAGGAATAGAAATGGTCTGAGTGCCCGGCAACAGATCAATGCCAAAATCAATATCTCTATCAGGCGGCATGCCCAGAAGGTCAGCTGGAAACACATCAGAGAAATCCCGTACTACTGGGACTGAATCAACAGAAGGGGTATCCATACTGACATCTCTCACATATGTTAGATACGCGTCACACCCCTTCTCAACTATGCGCTGAGCCCTAAGGAAAGAGATAACTCTACTAGGAATGTGATCTAAAGCACCCCTCCACTCAACTCGCGGTACACCTGGCATGGCCAGCGTCACGGTTTTGGCGTGACAATCAAGAATAGCATAATGGGGCGACAACTAGTCCATGCCTAAGATAATATCAAAATCAACCATGTTGAGTAACAATAAATCAGCTCTGGTCTCAAAACCACTAAGAGCAACCAAACACGACCGATAAACGCGGTCCACAACAAGAGAATCTCCCACAGGAGTAGAAACATAAACAGGGGAACTCAAAGAATTCCGAGATACACCCAAATGCGGAGCAAAATAAGAAGACACAAAAGAATAAGTGGATCCTGGATCGAATAGAACCGATGCATCTCTGTGACAGACCAAGATAGTACCTGTGATGACAGAATCGGAGGTGACAGCCTCGGTACGACCAGGAAGAGCATAGTATCTGGCCTGGCCTCCCCCTCGAGGGCGACCTCTACCTCCCCAACCTCCACCTCTAGCTGGCTGAGCAGGTGGGGTAGCAACTGGTGCAGTGATCATAGCCTGAGAACTCTGCGGGGCGCGCTGTGGCTGAGAAGTCTGTGGAGGTTCTGCCCTCCCAAGTCTAGGGCAATCCCTCACCACATGGCGTGTGTCACCATACTCAAAACAAGCTCTAGGAGGACGTGGCGACTGTGACTGGCTGAGGCCAGGTCTGCTGGACTGACCACTGGAAGCACCCCGTGCAGGAGGCGCACTAGATACTGGAGGTGCATAATAAGGCTCCTGAGGCCTAGGTAGAGCTGGAATACCACTGGCTGTTGGAAGAGCTGAATGAATAGGGCGACTCATATAACCCCTACCATGACGACCTGCAGCTGGGGCACGGGCACCAGAATAATGGCTCGACTGTCGAGACCTTTTGGCCTCCCTCTCCTCTCTGTCCCTAGCATGCATACCCTCAATCCTCCTAGCAATGCTCACCACCTGCTGATAAGAAATATCCATCTCCAACTCACGAGCCATGCTAGACCAGATGCTGGGAATAATCCCCTCAATAAACCAGCGAACCTTCTCGAGAACCGTAGAAACCAAGGCTGGTGCATGTCTAGCCAAGTCGGTGTAACGGACAGCATACTCCGAGACAGTCATAGTACCCTAGCGTAAGTGCTCAAACTCTGCACGCCAAGTCTTCCTGAGGCTCTGGGGAACATACTCTCTCATGAACATATCTAAAAACTGAGCCCAATTCAGGGAAGCTGCCTCATCCAGACTGTCTAACTCATAAGCACGCCACCACTGATAGGCGGCTCCTCGAAGCTGGAAGGTAGTGAAGGGAACCCCGCTAGATCCTGATATACCCATGGTACGGAGAATACGGTAGCACTCCTGTAGAAATCCAAGAGCATCCTCGGAGGCTAGTCCGCTGAATGTAGGAAGCTGATACTTCTTGAACCTCTCAAGCCTCTTCTGCTCCTCCTCTGAAGCCACTGCCCTCTCCTCGAGCTGAGCTGGGGCTACCGGCTGTGCAGGGATAATCTCTGGAACATGATCAACATGCACTCGCTACTTAGGAGTACGGGCGGCGGGATTCTGTGCTCCTCCCCCGGCCTGGGATGTAGCTGCAGCAAGGGGAAGCAACCGTGCCTGAGGTAGAGTGGTGTACATAGTCATAAACTGCGCCAGAGTCTCCTGGAGTGCTGGAGTAGTAGTAGCAGACGTATCAGGTGTCTGGACTCCAGCTGGTACTGCTGGTGGCACCTCGGCGGCAGCTCGCGCGGGTGCTCTGGCTGCACCACGAGTGCGTCCTCGGCCTCTACCCCGGCCCCGGCCTCTGACGGCTCCAATAGGGGGGCGCGGGTGCCTGATTATCTCGAGTAGCACGTGTCCTCACCATCTGTGACAGAAAAGAAGACAGAGTTTAGAATTGTGACATCAAAACCTTGCACGACAAGGAAATCAAATGAAGTGAAATTTTCCTAACAGTTACATAGCCTCCCGTAGATAAGTACAGACGTCTCTGTACCGATCAATGAGACTCTAATAAACCGGCTTGTGATTCATGACTCCTATGAACCTAGAGCTCTGATACCAACTTGTCACGACCCCAGTTCGCCCTCCGTGAACCATCGTGACGGCACCTAGTCCCTACGACAAGGTAAGCCTAATAATGCAGAAAAATAAAACTAATTTGCGGAAGAAAACAGAAAAAACCCGAAATATTGAATAAAACAGTGTTTAATAGTGTCGCTTGGAATACACAATATCAACTCTCAAACACTAATACTTTTCCCAAAACCCGGAATCTGATGAAATCACAAGCTAAGAATACTACATAGTGCTCTAACTCCAGAATGTCTAAAACAAAGTAAATACAGGAGGGCTGTAACTACAAGAGAGAATGGAGAGAGACTCCTCAGTCTGCGGACGCGGCAGATATAAGTCTCCGAAGGATTGCCTCGCCTCAAGGGTGATGGGACTGAGTCGAAGTACCTGGATCTGCACATGAAAAACATGCGCATAAAGGGCATGAATACACCAAAGCGGTACTCAGTATGTGCCAAGCCTAACCTCGGTCGGGTAGTGACAAGGAAGGTCAGGGCCCTACTGAGATAAAATAAAAATATAAGCTATGACAGAATGAGATAAGCAGTACAGTTGAAAGCTAACAATAAGAATTCAATACAGGAAAATAAGGAACTCAATAACTGGAACGGAGGCAAAACAAACACAAGGAAATACCACTCTTCACAAGGATAATAACCGGGGATCTCTCAGTATCCCGAGGATCTCTTAGTACCCTCAATATACGCCGGGGATCTCTTGGTATCCCGAGGATCTCTTGGTATCCCAAGGATCTCTTGGTATCCTCAATATACGTGCTAGGGATCTCTCGGTATCCCGCACCTCAGCTCAATCATGAATACGTGCAGGGGATCTTCCGAGATGCCGTCCCGTAGTCCCAAAGTAAAACATGCAGCAACAACACAAGGAATACTCAATTAAGCTCAATTTCGTACCAAGTAAACAGGTAATTCTAACCTAACATGCTTCACATAATGCAATTAAGGCAGGTTAAGCAAGTAAGCAATTAAGTCAATTAAACATGCTTTTCTAAGCTAACAACAGGCTTGAATTTGCTAGTATAAAACAGGAAAAAGGAACACAATTGAAATTACTTAAAGAAAACTGGATTTTTCAACAATTAGCTCAAGTACGCACTCGTCACCTCACGTATAAGGCATTTCAATTATCAAATATACCAAATCCTAAGGGGAAGGTCCCCCACACAACGTTAGACAAGCTACTTACCTCGAACCGGCTCATCAATCAACCTGAGACCACGTTCTTGCCACGAGTACTCTACTCCAAATGGCACAAATCTATTCAATTTAATTGCATAATGTAAATAACACTTCAAGTAACTAATTCTACAAAGAAATTCTAAGTTAATATGCGAAATTAGGTAAAATGACCAAAACGCCCCTCGGGCCCACGTCTCGAAATCGGGTAAAATTTACATTTCCAGAAACCTCACTCTCACGAGTCCAGTCATACCAAAAGTACCAAAATCGGACCTCAAAGGGTCCCTCAAATCATCACTCAAAGGTCTCTAATTAATCAAGCCCTAACCCTCAATTTACCAATGATTTTCCCTCAAATTTCATGTTTATAATGATAAAAATCACCCCAATAACGAGTTTAGGGACCAAAGATCTTACCCCAATGAGTTCCTCTGAAAATCTCCCTTGAAAATGCTCCCCAAGGCTTCTTCCCATTTGAAAAGAGGTGGAAAATGGCTAAAATTCGCGAAGGCAAGAACTTATATTTTTCTGCCCAGCTAAACCGCATCTGTGGCCCTGGAACCGCATCTGCGGTCCAGCTTCTACGAGGACATGGTCGCATCTGCGACATTCACTTAAAGCCCAGCTTCCGCACCTGCGGTTAACCTTACGCAGATGCGGGGCCGCTTCTGCGGTCCCTGCTGGCTTCTCCTTTTTCCGCTTCTGCGATGGTAATGCCGCTTCTGCGACTACGCACCTGCGGACCCAACCGCAGGTGCGGTTATGACAGGAAACCAGCAGCTGAGGCTGCTCAAATAACTCCCAACTCTTCCGAAAACCTTCCGAAACCATCCTGAGGCCCCCGGGACCTCAACCAAAAATACAAACAAGTCTAATACCACTGCCCAAACTTATACCAATCCTTAAAACACCTAAAATAATATCGAAACACCAATTTAACATCGGATTCAAGCCTAAGAACTTCAAAAACTCAAAATTTACGCTTTCGATCAAAAAGTCTATCCAACCTTGTCTGAATGACCTGAAATTTTGCACACACATCACGTTCAACACTACGGAGCTACTCTAACTTCCAGAATTCCATTCCGACCCTCGGATCAAAATCTCACTATCGAACCGGGAACTTCAAAAATCCATCTTTCGACATTTCAAGCCTAAATTAGCTACGGACCCCCAAAACATAATCCGAACACGCTCCTAAGCCCGAAATCACCCAATGGAGCTAACGGAACCATCAGATTTCTATTCCGAGGTCGTCTTCACACTGTTCCGACTACTGTCAAATTTCCAACACTTATGCTCTCATTTAGGGACTAAGTGTCCCAAAATTCTCCGAAACTCAAAATCGAACATCCCGGCAATTCAAAATAGCAGAAATAAATACGGGGGAAGCAGTTAATAGGGGATCTGGGCGTTAATTCTTAAGACGACCGGCCAGGTCGTCACATGTGGTGTACTCATACTACACTTCTGTACATTTTTTATGTACAGATCTAGGTATTGGAGACATAAGGCTCGGACAGAGTTAGAGTTTGATTGCAAGGATTCAAGGTAGAGCTGCTTGGTCGTCGCAGTCCCTTGGAGTCTTTCCCTTTTATCGTACCGTTAATTATTATTCGAGCAGTATTGTGTATTTAATTTCCTTCAAATCATTTCATGTATTCAGTTAGAGTTCATGACTCAGTATTACCAGTCTTGGGGGATTGTATCTTTATTTTCACTGTTGGTTTCGATTATATATGAAAATAAATAATGGCTTGAATTGTTATTATAATTGGCTTACTTAGTCTTAGAGACTAAGTGTCACCATGACACTTATGGTGGGATTTTGGGTCGTGACAGCATTTGACTCTAAGACAATTTAAAATGTTCAGAGAAATATGTTTCGGGTACTTTGTTGATTTGCCGATGGTAGCAATGCAACCCCGCTTGATACACACTTTATTGTTGATGGAGGTTGTTCACGATAATAGAGATGAATTGTCGTTATCATTGAATGGTTGTAAAATACGTTTTGGTATCGATAAATTTGCGCTTGTTACGGGTCTGAAATGTACCGGTGTGGCGCATAAACGTTATGATGCTAATCAAAGTTGTAGTTTGATTGATCGGTGTTTTGGAGGAATTAAGAAGCTTAATAGCCAGGCTATAGTCGATTGTTTTGAAGCGGAGAGATGGTTATCAGATCAAGATGCAGTGAAGATTATTGTGATGTACTTCATTAACATCTTTTTATTTTTATCACTTCCTGATAGTCCCGTTTCAGTTGGTCACTTTGAGTTAGTTGAGTCTAGTGAATTTGAAAATTATCCATGGGGTAAATTGGTTTTTAACGAAATGTATACCTCATTGAAAAAAGCTTTTCGAGGGAAGAAAGCAAAAAAATATTCCAGGCTATATGGACTTCCATTAGCATTCCAAATCTGGTTTTATGAATGTTGTCCTCGAGCAAAAGATCAACTTGCTGTGTTTGTTCAGCATAGAGTCCCTCGCATACTTAGCTGGAAAGTGATCGGTAATCCTACACAGGAAAGGCATCAAAGTTACTGTCTGACATACAAGTTACTTTTAATTATACTTTTTTGCACCTGTTAATAAGCATTTGTATTATATTTTATAATATTGATGTATTTTATTATATAGTTTGAAGGGTGAGAAATATTTTACCAACAACACTCGAGAAATCAAGTGTGAATGTGCTTGCTTTTTTTGATATTGAAATGGAAGAGAATGCAGCAGTTCAGGATGATTTTGTATGTGAACTTGGCGACGATGACTTCCAATCTCCTTTTCCTGTGCCATCTAAGATATACAGGAAATCAAATTCAGATCCTGAACCTGCTAGTATGGACTTGATATGTGAGATCAAACGTATGCCATCTAAGACATACATGAAATCAAATTATGATCCCGAACCTGCTAGTATGGATTTGGTAGATGAGATCAAATGTATATCAGACAGTCAGAAGGTTTTGAAGGAAGATTTTCAAATGGCACGTGTATCTTATTATTTTGGCTTTTAAAATATTATATTTAGCAATGCTCTTAATATCCTTATTTTTTTCACTAGATCAAAGATGAATTGCAGAAGATGAATGTATTCATTGTGGAATCTAATTCCAAATTAGTTAACGCTATTGATTTATTGTCAAAGAAAGTGGATAGTCTCACTACTGATGAGGTATTTATCATAACAAGCGTTTAATTATTATCTTGGAGTTTATATATGAAAGCAGTTTCTTAAATTTTCAATCATATATATATGTTTTAAAAGTTACTTAATTAATGTTTGAATAGATTGGGGGAGGAGTTCGCCACTAAGGCATGTATGGTAGTTGTGAATCAGATGGTTACCATGGCAGCGAAGGTCGTGATAAAAGCGCAAAGGCTCGTGGCATCAATGATAGTAATCACTTTGAAAACAATGGAAAAATGAATGAAGATCCCAATGTGTATTTTACTGGTAATCATACTTATTTTCTTTGGCGTAAGATTTGTTTTTTGTATATAGTATTCATATTTATACCCAATTTAATTTTTGAATATAGGTTATACCATATATGTCGTAAAAGAAAATATATTTATGTTATATTTAAGGTATGACATATATATTTCTTGTATAAATTTAAGTACAATCTTCTTATAATACAACAACAACAACAACAACTACTACATATATACCCACATGTGAGTATATACTAGGTATTTTGTTTGTTGTATAAAAAGACGGATCGCAGACATGCAAGCATTCAAAATATTACTTGTATTTTTGTACTCACAAACACATAAACATCAATAGACAATTTTAAATTTTTAAGCATTTAGGTAAGTATTGCACAGCTATGCGCATGATGTTTCTTCAAAACATTGCATATATGTAGGATAATTTTATATACCTTAGTTGCCTCATGAACATACATATTATTGTATTTCACTACTTCATGATCTGTAAAACTGATTATAGACATTTCACATGACCTGGATGTGTGTATGTTTATTATGTACCTAAAGTCGAGCAAGATGGTGATGTTAGAGCTGGTGCTTCAGCTAAGGATCACATGGAGGACTTGTATATTGACGTCCCGGAGTCCTAGATTATTAAATATACAACTCCTGAAGCATCTGGTAACTTTGGATGTTGTATTATGACATTTCTGGAATGCGATTATTACTAATCAATATGCTTATGTTGGTGCTGGATATTCAGCCAAAGATCCCATGGTGGATTTTTATATCTGGAATGCGATTATTACAACTCAAGTATATGGTGGCGTAAGCTATATGATATATTTGATTTTTAGTGTAAAAATTATCAGGGTATATTGTGCATTGCCTTTTGTTAAGAGATTTTGTGATTAAAACCACCATATTTTTATTCTTTGACAGCATGTAGATATCTTATTTTACTATTTGAGAAAGAAGGGAAAATATGATCCAGATGTTACAGTGAAGTTCACCACTATGGTTTATTTATTTGATTTGAAGATTAAGGCTCTTCATAAGAAATTCATTGGACATAATAGAGATATCATCGTGTTGAATCCTGATCACGATGTCGAGTGCTTTGTAACCGTCCGTGGCATACTGTCGACCACATATTAATTCCCATTCTTGCTTCTATGGACAATTGGCACTGGGTACTAGCAATACTATCTTTCAAAGGTAGATGCAGTTACCTTTATGATTCAAAGCAAGGTACCGCTTATAAATCCAGGGTCCGAAGAGTAATTGACACATATGATGTTACACTCCCGTACTTTCTGTGTGCTCTTGGTTTTTATGGCAAAAGGAATGACATCGAATTGAATCAAGGTCTATATAAATATAAGACAAAGGATTATCCCCCTTTGATGTTGTCGTGGTTGATGAGTTTCCAATTCAGCAAGAGACGTAAGATTTATGCGAATTATTACATTGTCTTATACAGGTTATCGTATAACTTAAGTCTTCTCTAAAACATATGGTAATTTTAGTTTTTTGTTTTTTAAATGTAGTGACTGTAGTGTGCTTGTTGCAATGTTCGCGGAATCATTCATATGTGGACAAAACGTGATAAAAATGTGTCTGATATCAATGCTTAACGCCTCAGGTTTGGGAGGTTATTGTGGGAATATGGCAGAATGAAGCAGGATCAGCTTGTCGCTAGTGATGCGGAAGTCCCTCGGAAATGAAACAGAAAAAGTAAACGTGTTTATTTATAAGAATAATTAGTAGCTCTACTCTGTTATGTAATACTAATTATGGTTTTCTCATATAAAACTCTCTTTTATCTTCCCGTGAATAATATCCATGGACAAGCAATTATGCTATTGAAGTATTATTGGAATTTATTGGTTTTGTTCTTATACCATTCAAGGATATATAGCAGGATATGATGTTTCTAAGATGACTTTTTTCTCTACTTATACGTCCAAATCAATTTTGCTGCCAAACTATTACTGGAATTTATAAGTTGTATTCTACTACCATTCATGGATAAGTAGCAGCGTCTGATGTTTTTTATGATGGCTTTTTAATTGTCTTATACACTTGGAAACTTTTCAGAAGAAAGATTTATACAGCGATAGTGCTATATATGTTCCCTAACTAAGCAGAGTATTTTTTTTGAGTCCACTACTCAAATGATTACTCAACTATCCCAAATTATCTTCTAAAGTCACTTTACTTTCGTTTGTAACAATAAAGTCACTAAACTATGCCATTGCACTCAGAAGGTCACTCAACTAGATTTTCCAAATTTGCACCCTCCAGTCTTCTGGGGCAAGCGTCATGAGGATGCCCAGGATTTCATTGACAGGTGCAGGGATAGACTACACAACATGAGGATCTTGGAGTCACATGGAGTCGACTTCACTACTTTTCAGCTGGAGGGCAGGGCCCGTAGATGGTGGCAGTCTTACTTGCTTAGCAGGCCAGCAGGCGCTCCTCCCCTCACTTGGGGTCAGTTCACTCAGTTGTTCCTTGATCGGTACATTCCACCCTCTGAGAGGGAAGAGCTACGTCATCAGTTTGAGTATCTGGAGCAAGGTCATATGTCAGTGACCGGCTATGAGGCGAGGTTCTCTGAGTTGTCTCGCCATGCACTCATGATACTTCCCACAGAGGCAGAGAGAGAACGGAGGTTTGTTGCGGAGTTACATCCCACAATCCGGTCGGGTATGGCTCATGAGGTAGAGATGGGCACTGGATATCAGCTAGTACTTGAGATTGCCCGCCGGATTGAGGGCTACCGTTTGAGGGGTAGAGAGCAGATGCAGCAGGACAAGAGGGCCAGATTCTCAGGAGAGTTCAGAGGTGCCCCAGCCAGGGGCAGAGGTCACTTTGGGAGGGGTCAGCCCAGCAGGCCCCCAGCTCCAGCACCACCACCAGCTCGAGGTGCTCTAGTGCGCTCCTATTTCAGCGCCATGCCAGAGAGTTCTTATCGCCCGCCAGCTATTCAGGGTTCATCCAGTGGGTATTCAGGTCCTCCGGAGTCTTCCGGTCCTTATTTCAGTGCTATGCCGGAGAGTTCTTACCGCCCGCCGGCTACTCAGGCTTCTTCTAGTGGGCCTTCTGGTATTCAGGGTCAGCCATCCGGACAGCAGGCCTCCGCACCACGTTGTTTTGAGTGCGGGGACGCAGGCCACATGAGGAGATACTGCCCCAAGCTTAGGGGCAAGGCAGTACAGCAGGGGCAGCAGCCCATGACTCCAGCACCAGCGGCCCAGCCGCCTAGAGGTGGAGAGCAGACTGGTAGAGGCCGTTCCAGGGGTAGAGGCCAGACGGGGAGAGGTCAGCCAGCTACTACTCAGTCAGTTGGGGGCCAGACAGCCGGTGCTCCAGCTAGATTCTACGCTCTTCCAGCCAGGCCAGATGCATTGGCCTCAGATGCCGTCATCACAGGTATTATTTCCGTCAGCGGTAGAGATGCATCGGTGTTATTTGATCCAGGGTCTACTTATTCATATGTATCATCTTTGTTTGCTCGTTTCCTGGCTATTTCTCCTGAGCCTTTGGGTGTTCCTGTTCATGTGTCCACTCCTGTGGGCGATTCTGTGGTTGTGAACCGGGTCTACCGGTCTTGTGTGGTTACTTTCTGTGGTCTTGAGACTAGAGCAGATCTCCTGTTGCTCGATATGATCGATTTTGAGGTTATCCTGGGCATGGATTGGTTATCTCCACATCATACCGTTCTAGATTGCCATGCCAAGACTGTTTCTCTAGCGATGCCAGGGTTACCGAGATTAGAGTGGAAGGGTTCCACAGTTGATACGCCTAGCAGGGTCATTTCCTTCCTAAAGGCTCAGTGCATGGTTGAGAAGGGGTGTTTGGCCTACTTTGCTTATGTTCGAGACACCATCACAGATTCCCCGATGATTGATTCAGTGCCAGTAGTCCGAGAGTTCGTCGATGTTTTTCCTTCTAATCTTCCTGGCATGCCTCCGGATCGTGATATTGATTTCTGTATTAATTTGGCTCCAGGCACTCAGCCTATATCTATCCCGCCGTACCGTATGGCTCCTAGGGAGCTGAAGGAGCTGAAGGAGTAGTTGGAGGAGTTGCTAGCAAAGGGGTTTGTTAGGCCCAATGTATCGCCTTGGGGTGCACCAGTGCTATTTGTAAAGAAGAAGGATGGGACTATGCGGATGTGCATTGTTTACCGCCAGTTGAACAAAGACACCATCAAGAACAAGTATCCATTGCCCCGTATTGATGATTTGTTTGACCAGCTGCAGGGTGCTAGGGTGTTCTCTAAAATTGACCTGAGGTCAGGGTATCATCAGCTGAAGATTCGAGATTCAGATGTCCCGAAGACCGCATTCAGGACTAGATATGGCCACTATGAGTTCCTGGTGATGTCATTTGGCTTGACTAATGCTCCAGCGACATTTATGGACTTTATGAACAGGGTGTTCAGGCCCTATATTGATTCCTTTGTTATCGTCTTCATTGACGACATCTTGATATACTCGCATAGCCTGGGGGAGCACGAGCAGCATTTGAGAGTAGTGCTTCAGACCTTGCGAGAGCAGAAGCTTTATGCTAAGTTCTCCAAGTGCGAGTTTTGGCTAGAGTCAGTAGCATTCTTGGGGCATGTAGTGTCAGGAGAGGGTATTAAAGTGGACCCAAGAAGATTGAGGCAGTTCAGAGTTGGCCACGTCCTACTTCAGTGACCGAGATCAGGAGTTTCTTGGGGTTAGCAGGTTATTACCGGCGATTTGTGCAGGGCTTCTCATCTATTGCATCACCTCTGACCAGATTGACCCAAAAGGGTGCTCCATTCTGTTGGTCCGACGATTGTGAGGAGAGCTTCCAGAAGCTCAAGACAGCCTTGACCACGACACCAGTTCTTGTATTGCCTTCCGGTTCAGGGATGTATACAGTGTATTGCGACGCTTCTCGCGTTGGCTTGGGATGTGTATTGATGCAGGAGGGGCGAGTTATTGCATATGCTTCACGTCAGCTGAAGGTTCATGAGAAAAATTACCCTGTGCACGATCTAGAGTTGGCGGCGATTGTCCATGCTCTCAAGATATGGAGGCATTATTTGTATGGTGCGTCATGTGAGGTCTATACAGACCATCGCAGCTTGCAGCATTTGTTCAAGCAGAGAGATCTTAATTTGAGGCAGCGCAGGTGGCTTGAGCTACTAAAGGATTATGACATTACCATTCTTTATCATCCAGGTAAGGCGAATGTGGTCGCGGATGCCTTGAGCAGAAAGGCGGAGAGTATGGGTAGCTTGGCGTTCATTCCTGCCGAGATGAGACCATTAGCTTTGGACATTCGGTCTTTAGCTAACAGACTTGTGAGGTTGGACATTTCGGAGCCCAGCCGAGTTCTAGCATGTGTGGTTGCTCAGTCTTCGTTATTGGGGCAGATTAAGGCCCGACAGTTCGATGATCCACATTTGGCGGTCCTCAGAGAGACGGTACTTCAGGGAGGTGCCAAGGAGATTTCTATTGGCGAGGATGGTGTGTTACGGCTACAGGGTCGTGTATGTGTTCCTAATGTTGATGGCTTGAGAGAGAGGATTCTAGAGGAGGCCCACAGTTCGAGGTATTCCATTCATCCGGGTGCCACGAAGATGTATCGTGACTTGAGACAGCACTACTAGTGGCGGAGGATGAAGAAGGACATAGTAGAGTATGTTGCTATATGTTTGAATTGCCAGCAGGTCAAATATGAGCACCAGAGGCCAGGTGGCCTACTTCAGCAGATGCCCATTCCGGAATGGAAATGGGAGCGCATTACCATGGATTTCGTGGTTGGGTTGCCGCAGACTCAGCGGAAGGTTGATTCAGTGTGGGTTATTGTGGATAGGTTGACCAAGTCCGCCCACTTCATTCCGGTGGCGACTACTTATACGGCGGAGAGATATGCTCAGATTTACATTCGGGAGATAGTCAGGTTGCACGGTGTGCCGGTCTCCATCATATCAGACAGAGGCCCTCAGTTCACTTCCCATTTCTGGAGAGCTATTCAGAGTGAGTTGGGGACCCGCGTGGAGCTTAGCACGACATTCCATCCTCAGACCAACGGGCAGTTGGAGCGGACAGTTCAGATTTTAGAGGATATGCTTAGAGCATGCGTGATTGACTTTGGAGGGCAGTGGGATCAGTTCTTACCCTTGGCGGAGTTCGCATATAATAACAGCTATCAGTCCAGTATAGAGATGGCCCCGTATGAGGCATTATATAGTCGGCGTTGTCGTTCTCCAATCGGGTGGTTTGAGCCTGGTGAGGCTAAGTTTCTTGGTACAGATTTGGTTCAGGATGCCTTGGATAAGGCAAAGTTGATTCAGGAGAGGCTCCGCACAACTCAGTCCAGGCAGAAGAGTTACGCGGATCAGAAGGCGCGCGATGTATCATTTACGACTGGCGAGAAGGTTCTCTTGAAGGTTTCGCCCATGAAGGGCATTATGAGGTTCTAAAAGAAGGGCAAGTTGAGCCCAAGGTTTATTGGCCCCTTTTAGGTGTTGAGGCGAGTTGGGGAGGTTGCCTATGAGCTTGCCTTGCCTCCCAGTTTATCAGGAGTTCATCCAGTCTTCCATGTATCGATGCTTCGGAAGTATCATGCCGACCACTCACATGTGTTGGATTTCAATACCATTCAGTTAGATGAGAGCTTGGGCTACGATGAGGAGCCAGTTGCCATTGTTGATAGACAGGATCGCCAGTTGAGGTCCAAGAGGATTTCTGCGGTAAGAGTCCAGTGGAGGGGCCAACCGGTCGAGGAGGCGACCTGGGAGTCCGAGGAGGACATGCGGAGCAGATATCCCCACTTATTCAGCAGTCCAGGTACTTTTCTATGTCCGTTCGAGGACGAACGATTGTTTAAAAGGTGGAGAATGTAACGACCCGACCGGTCGTTTTGCATTTTTGAACCCCGTTCCCTAAAATAAGGCTTCCCGCACTTGCTTTAGCTAATTTATGACTTGCGGGGACGGGTGGTTCGAAAGTTAGAAGAGTTTTGAGCAAGAATAAGTCTAGTTGCTTCTTTAAGTTTCTTTAAAAAGGCCAAGTTTGACTTCGGTCAACATTTTGGGGAAACGGACCCGGAATCATGATTTGACAATTTCTAAGGGTCCGTGGGAAAATATGGGACCTGGGCGTATGCCCGGAATCGAATTCTGAGGTCCCTAGCCCGAGTAATGAATTTTTATGAAAAATTGTTAAGTTAAAGTTTCAAAGGTTTAAATAAACTAAGAAATCATTGTTTTCCTAGGTATCGGGTTCGGATTTCGATTCCGCAACTTGGTACCAGTCCGAAATATCAGTTAAGACTTACTTGTAAAAATTTGGTGTCAATCCGAGTGGCTTAAGGGCGTTTTGACCCGTTAGGAGGAAATTTAGAACTTGAAGGTCCAATGATTTGAATCATTTGGTTTTGGGGTTGATTCCCTGATTTAGCTTTGTTTTAAGCGTTTCGAGGGATCGAGTAGGTCCGCCTCGTGATTTCAGACTTGTCGGTATGTTCGGGCGGGGCTCGGGAGCCCCGAGGGTCAAATGGTCGAGGTGCGAGTGAATTTGAAAACTTAGGAAAAACCTTATCTGCTGCTTCTATCATAACCGCTTCTGCGGCTCTTGGACTGCAGAAGCGGTCGTTTTATCGCAGACGCGGAAGGGGCCAGGCCCAGGGGAAACCGTAGGAGCGGACCCCTGACCGCAGAAGCGGTCCATCCGCCCAGGCCCAGAACCGCAGAAGCGGTGGGCTTTCCGCTTATGCGGCCTCGCAGAAGCGAGGTTATGACCGCAGAAGCGGCCCAGGCCCCCTTGCCCATTTCTGCAAAAGCGGCTCAGGTACGCAGAAGCGGGATTCCTTACGCAGAAGCGGAAATCACTGGGGGCAGAAGGGTTCATTAATGCGAACCCAAACTCATTTCTTCCACATTACTCTCAACACTTAGGCGATTTTGGTGATTCCAAAGAGGAGGTTTCAACATAAAATTGCAAGGTAAGTAATTCCCACTCATTTTTAGTTCAAATACATAAACATTAGGTAGATTTAACACTAAAAAATTAGGTAAAATCAAGGGATTTGAGCTAGACCTAGGGTTTAATGAAAACTAAGGTTTTATCACATAATTTGCCATGAAATGCACTAGAAATCATATATTTGTGATCCTTAGGTGATAGAGAACAACTTCCTTCGAAAAATATTGGAATCCGGGCATGTGGGCCCGGGGTCGGAAATTGGGAAAACTTGTATTTATGGTTAGGAAATTGCTTAAACAATTAGAATTTAACCTTGTAAGCTCTTATTGACTAGTTCTTGCTTATTTTAATTAGTTGGTGCTCGTTTGGCTACGAATTGAGGGTTTGGGCCTATTCTTGGTATCGGAAGTGCACTTTGGAGCGAGGTGAGTCTCCTTTCTAACCTCGAAGAGGGAATTGTCCCCTTAGGATTAATGTTTGAGTGTTTGTTGCTAAATGCGGGGGCTACGCACGCGTTAGGTGACGAGAGCCCGTGCGTAGCTACTACTATGATAAATATCCAGGTAGCTTAGGACCTACAACATGCCTATTAAATATATCTCTTATGTTAAATTGTTGTTATGAACACCTAACGTGTACTAGAGACTTAAAAGGGGATAGGAGCATACTTGGATGGTTAGTTAAGTTTGATTTGGTATTCTTGACCATTTATGTGCCATGTGTGTGAACTTGATATTTCATCCTTATTTGTGGATCGGGCCGATCGCCTCGGTATGAATAGATGTATCTATAGGCGCGCTGTCGACCCTCAGCAAGTGCACAGTTTATTTCTGTTGGATCGGGTCGTCGCCTCGGTATTATGTGCGCATGTTGATTGTGGAAAAGCCTATACATGCTTTATTTTGCCATTATCTCATATGATAAATTATAAACTTGATGCTGTAAAGTTCTTGACTTATACCACTTGCCACAAACTGTTGATACTTGTAAATTCCATGATTTGAATACATAAAGGTCAATTAATATATATATATATATATTTTAATTGACCTTAGTAAGTATCGAGTCGACCTCTCGTCTCTACTTCTTCGAGATTAGACGGGATACTCACTGGGTACGTATTGTTTATGTACTCATGCTACACTTCTGTACTTAAATGTACAGGACTTGAGGCAGGTGGATCCGGACATCACTCTGGTGCATATCAGTGAGCGCATCTGGGACTTCTACGGTGAGCTGCACTCCCTTCTTGCCGATCCGCAGCCGAAGAAGTCTTCCTTGTATTTTTTGTTGTTGTTGTTTCTGTCTATCCTGATTCAGACAGTAGGATAGGGCATTATTCATTGTATGTATATTCTACTAGTTGCCCGTAGCTTGTGACACCAGGTTCTGGCACACACAGTAGTAGACGTTATTTTGGGTTGTATAACTAACTGTCTTTACATTTTATTGATCTTTACTGGTTTTTGACTTAAATTGGGGGAAAAATCTATTATAATGGTTTTTGGTAAAGGTAAATGTCACGACCCCAATCCCGGTCGTGATGGCGCCGAACACTAATGCTAGGCAAGCCCGACCAATTAAATACTCTCAACCCAAATACGCAATCCGTTAACAAAAAAAATACGATTAAAATAGCAAATATCAAGGTTCTAATCCGAATCTAAATAAAATAGTACAGAAAGTAATAACGAATATCCAAACATTCCCCAATAGATTTGGAGTCATGAGTCTAGAGCCTCTAGATGTAACAGAGTAATATATCCATAGTAATAAAGAAGTCTAGGATATGGAAAGATAAAGGAAATAAAGGGGAGGAGTCGGGTCCTGCGGACGTCAGGCAGCTACCTCGACAACTCCTGAAAATAAACTCCAAGAAACAGCAAACAGCTCCACTAAGTCTCCGGAGCACCTGAATCTGAACACATGGTGCAGGGAGTAAAGTGAGTACTTCCAACTCAGTGAGTAATAAACATATATAATGACTGAAAGTAAGAAATCCCGAAATATTACAATATAAAGCTATAATCAACGATTCAGCACGTTTAACGATGAAACAACAGCAAACAATGACAATTTAAGACAAACAGATATAAAACGCATGAATGCAATGCAATGCACATGACCGCTGCGGCGCGCAGCCCGATCCATTTGGGTACCCGCGCTCACTGTGGGGGTTCAGACTCCGGAGGGGCTCCTACAGCCCAAGCGCAATATCATCGTAGCATTCGCTACGGCGTGCAGCCCGATCAACACTCAGTCCAGAATATATATATATATATATATATATATATATATATATATATATATATATATATATATATATATATATATATATATATATATATATATATAGCCAATCGGGCACAGTTAAATTGTCCATTTTTAGTTTCAATTATTAGGAATTATAGAGCTAAGTGTGTAAACCTTTATTTATTTACTAACATTTC